>NW_007726411.1:519137-533649 GCF_000696425.1 Galeopterus variegatus | reverse complement strand
ATAGTGGTGCAAATGGGCATGTTCTCCACACATGGCCGGGCTCCCCCAGAATCATTCCTCAACCCTGCTACCTTGCTTTTGCTCTGGGCTCATCCCTTTCAGCTCAGCCAAGCCTCACTGCTTCCCCCGGGTGCCTGCCCTCTGCTCAGCTCCCATGGGCTAGATGGGCAGAGGCAGAGACACAAGCCAGGACCTCGCACTTCCTCTCAGAGAGGCAACTCAGACAGTGGCCGGGGATGGCATGTCGTGTGGGCAGAAGGGAGCTGAATTTAAGTCTAGCAGAATACAGACAGGTAGAAAAAAGGAAGACAGTGTCCCAAGTGCGAGGCACAGCATGAACAAAGTCCTGGAGGCAGGACCCTGCAGCATGGCACTAGGTTTGTGAAGCTCAGCCTCATGGAGCAGGGGAGCATATGGTGGGCTGCCGAGGGTGAAGAGTCAGGCCCAGGGAAGGTCTCAAGGACAGAGGACCCCTTGCAGCATGGGACAGAGGTGTGTGTTTGGCTGTAGGACATGTCCTGAGGGCTACCGGTGCCTAAAGGCAGGCGAGAACCCTGACCATGGCTACACCAGTTTTGACTCCTTCGCCTGGGCCTTCCTTGCACTCTTTCGCCTGATGACACAAGACTGTTGGGAGCGCCTCTATCAGCAGGTGCGTGGGTGCTTGGGCCAGCAAAGGGATGCCAGGTATGGGCTCAGGGCCTGGGCTGCACAAGTGACTAGCCAGAAGTGGCCCCAGCAGCTTCCCCATTGCCAAGAGCTGTGGAAGGGACAGGGAATAAGGAAACTTCCATCTGAGAAAGAGGGGTTCAGTAAGCAAAGACATTTTGTTTTTGCTGGTGGCCAAGTAGCCATCCCTTTATATAGGACACTTTACTCTGTGAGTAGGACACTTCTCCATTCTCCATCCTATAGGATGGAATACTCTCCCTATGAGGGCGCAACATTCCCCCAGATGGGTGGGACATTCCTGCCTCTTTGGGTGGGACACTGTCCCGCTGTATGGGTCATTCTCTTCTGTGGGTTAGCACATGTCCTTCTCTATAGGTGGGACACCCCCTCCCACCCCACCCCCCACCCCCAGGCTGAGGCTATTTGAACCCCTGGCACAACCAGACTGGGTGACTCGGAATGCCATAACCCAGAAGGGGCCCCAGTGAGGACAACCTCTTCCTTCTTGCTCCTCCAGACCCTGAGGTCTGCAGGGAAGATCTACATGATCTTCTTCATGCTTGTCATCTTCCTGGGCTCCTTCTACCTGGTGAACCTGATCCTGGCTGTGGTTGCCATGGCCTATGAGGAACAAAACCAAGCCACCATTGCTGAGACTGAGGAGAAAGAAAAGCGCTTCCAGGAGGCCATGGAGATGCTCAAGAAAGAGCATGAGGTGGGTAAGCAGTGCAGCCAGCGAGCCTACAGATCACGCCCTCACCTGACTCTGGGTACCTAAAGGCGTGGTGCATGCTGGGTAAAGCCAGTGCCCATAGGCAAAAATTGGAGCCTGCTGTATAAAGACAGTACCTGTTAGTGAAGTGTCTGCTAGGTAAAAGTGGTGCCTGCTGGGTAAGGTGGGTCCTATGAGGGTGGTGTATACTGGGTAAAGTCATTCTCTGTGGTCTTGATGTCTTCCAGGTGAAAGTGGGGCATGCTGGGTAAAGGTGGTAGCTCCTGGGTAAAGGTGGTACCTGCGAGCACAGTGCATGGACAAAAGAGATCCATGTGTCCATGGACATAGGTTATTCTGGTCAAGTGATGCCTTCTGGTGGGGTAGAGAGGAAGGTCCAATATCAGAGGCTTGAGCCAGCTCAGAAAATAAGCACTAGTGATGCTGCCCTGGCTACCCGTAGTTCCCCACATGGTGGATGCTGGAGGCTAATGACACAGCAAGCTATCAGAAGCCAGGCTGTCTGCATCCACGTGTTCTTCTCACTGCCCCATGCCACCTCGTCCAGTACCCCATTGGCCCGCTGGACCTTCTGGAAGATCCCCTGCCCTCGAGTTCTGCCACTTCCTCTGTTCATCCACACTCCCCTCCCACCTGTCCCACACGTGACCCTCGCTACCCTCTTCCGAGGGCTGCTCACCCCAGCCACTCCTTTCTTCCTTCTTATATTTTGATCTTTCTCAAAACATTCTGGGTCTGTCTGAGTTTCTCTCCATGATGCCCTCATTTGGGGATAAGTGTGAAAGCTCACTTACTGATGCAGAAAACCAAGTTACTGAGAGGTGCCTGACTTGCCTGAGCCTGAGGCTGCACAAAGTGTCAATGACAAAGACATCACTTCCTCCACCCTCTTCTAGGCCCTCACCATCAGGGGTGTGGATACCGTATCCCGTAGCTCTTTGGAGATGTCCCCCTTGGCCCCAGTAACTTCCCACGAGGAAAGAAGCAAGAGGAGAAAACGAATGTCTTCAGGGACGGAAGAGTATGGGGATGACAGGTTGCCCAAGTCTGACTCGGAAGATGGTCCCAGAGCAATGGTAATCTCTGACAGTGGTTCTGGCTCTTTCAGGGTGGGTCTGGCATCAAAAGCCCATCACGCTAGTCCCCTGGTACAGTCACGGCCCCCATGGTTGCTCCCTAAGGAGAGCATCCTTGAACTCTCTCCCAGACATTCCTGTTTCCCATGGCCATTCGTGGAGTAGAGGACCCCTGGGCAGAGGGGCAGGGTAGGTTTGGGTGTTATAATATCCCAAACCTGGGGCTAGTCCCCCAGCGTTGGGGCTAGGGGATATGCCATGGTATGGATTGGCAGGAGCCCAAGGGCATGCCCACATGAGTGTGGAGGCTTGGAGTAGAGGACCCCTGGGCAGAGGGGCAGGGTAGGTTTGGGTGTTATAATATCCCAAACCTGGGGCTAGTCCCCCAGCGTTGGGGCTGGGGGATATGCCATGGTATGGATTGGCAGGAGCCCAAGGGCATGCCCACATGAGTGTGGAGGCATGGCTGAGTGCCCCAGGTCCTGCTTGGGCCAGGCCTATCTGCAACACCAGGAGCCTTCCTTCCTCTTTCCCCTGCCCAGCCTCAGCCCACCTTCAGGCCCAAATAAACTTCAGGATCAAAGCACCAGAGGGCTAGACATGAGGTGTATAGAAATCCCAGAAGGTGTAGGATTACCTCAAACCCCCATCCTCTCTTCTAAGTACCCCCTGGCTCAGCCCACCCAGTTCCTGTGTGGCCAGCAAAAGCCCTCAGTGCTCCAAGAAGTTGATCTGGGGCCAACGCCACAGACCTGGGCTGGGAGCACGTGAAGAGCTGTCTTGGTCACGTCTCCTCTCCCCGTGCCCTCAGAATCGTCTCAGCCTCACCCATGGCCTCAGCAGGACTTCTATGAAGCCACGCTCCAGCCGCGGCAGCATTTTCACCTTTCGCCGGCGAGACCTGGGTTCCGAGACAGATTTTGCAGATGATGAAAACAGCACAGCAGGGGAGAGTGAAAGCCACCGCACATCACTGCTGGTGCCCTGGCCCCTGCGCCAGCCCAGTGCCCAGGGACAGCCGAGTCCTGGGACCTCAGCTCTTGGCCACGCCCTCAATGGCAAAAGGAACAGCACTGTGGACTGCAACGGGGTGGTCTCGTTGCTGGGAGCAGGTGACCCTGAGGCCACATCCCCAAGGAGCCGCCTCCTCCGCCCTATGATGCTGGAGCGCCCCCCAGACACGGTGAGCCAGCCCACGATGCAGGCACCGGGGCCGATCTGCCCTCCCAAAGTGGTCACCCGGGTTAGGGCCAAAAATACTAGCCAAATATTTATTGAGTACTTATCATGTGCTGGGCTCTGGGGTGAATAAGCCTACAAAAAAAATCGGCCCTCATAGAGGTTCCATGCAAATGGGGACAGACAGACAAGAATCAAAGAAGGAAAATGTGTACATATATGTACACATGATAGTGATAGACAGGGATGCTAGTTAAATATTTCACAACTGGTAAGGTATAGACACCGAGATGCCATGGTGGCACAGGACCAATATCCTGGAAGCCCTGTGCTGTGCCAGGTGATAGACCTTTAGAGTTGCTGGATCATGGGCAAGCTACCCAGGGGTCCTGGGAGAAGGGCCAGGATGACAAGGGGACACTGTAGGGGTCCTGGACAGCAATTATGTACCAAGTTTGAAATAGTCCAGTACTTTACCAACTGGGAACTCAGTATCAGCCCAACTAATAAGTGCTGTTGGTGTGGAGAAGCAGATAAAAAGGAGAGGGAGGCACTTAAACAAAGACAGGAGGAGGCAAGGCTGGGAGCCAAGCTGCTTTCTTAAACTAAGAGTGGTGGTATAGAGAGTGGTTAGCACCCAGACTCTGGAGACAAACCGGGTTTGAATCTTAGCTCACAGCTTACTAGCTGGATGGTTGTGGGAAAGTTACTTTACTTCTCTGTGCCTCGA
Organism: Galeopterus variegatus; assembly: GCF_000696425.1. Lineage (NCBI taxonomy): Eukaryota > Metazoa > Chordata > Mammalia > Dermoptera > Cynocephalidae > Galeopterus > Galeopterus variegatus. Next base: position 529,259 of record NW_007726411.1, on the reverse strand, counting down.
GTCTGTCATCTGTAAAATGACTTAAAAATACCCATCTCAGGATTGTTGAGAGGGCTAATACGGATAAAGCACTCAAAACGTACACGGGTGTGTTGATGTTGTTGTAACACTGTAATAACATACCACTGTGACTATCATCTGGAAGAGCATGCTCCAGGCATAGAGAACGGCACATGCAAAGGCCCTGAGACAAAGGCACACCTCGCTTGTTGGAGGAAATGCTGTGAGGTCAGTGTGGCTGGGACACAGGGAGCAAAGGGCAGAGGAGTTGGAATTATTGTCAAAAAGGTGATGGGAAGGACTGGCCCGATCGAGGAAGGCTAGTCAGATCTCTGGCCACTCAGTCAGCCATTCGATGACAGATGGATGACTGCCCACACAGTCAGCTGTCAAATGTTCTTGCTGACCCTGCCCCCAACACAGTGCCCACAGCAGCCCACCCAGGAGAAAGGCTAGTGTGAAGCTCAGACCCCGAGGCCCATAGGGATGGAAGAGGGTAAACTTTCTGAAGAAGCTGAGGCTGATGGGGAGACTCAGCCAGGAAGGTGGGGGTGGGCTGCACAGGGAGGGCACGTGGCCAATGGCCTCTTTTGCTCCAGCTCAGACTCTTGCTCTGACTGTGGGACTTTGCACAGGTTAATTAATCTTTTTGCCTCAATTTCCTCATCTATAAAGTGGAAATAAAATTAATACTTATGTCAACAGGTTGTGGTGAGAACAAAAGAGTTAAAACAGGTCCAGAGCTAGACCAGCACTTGCCTTACATTTACGTTATCATTATCTATTATTGGTACTATTGAGCAGGGAGCAGTAAAGACTCCTGGGGTGCATTGCTGAGTTCTCTGGAGCAAAATGTGAAGGAGAGGAACCTGCGTACCCATGGGGGGCAGACCACAGCTTCTGGGTGGAGCTGGGGAGGCCCCCACCCATCACCCAAGGGTGGGGTATCTGGCTTCCAGGATCATTAAACCAGGCAGGTTCAGCCCAGGACCCTCAGCCTTATGGAATCAGGTCAGCAGCCGGAGCGCTAATAGAATTTCCTAATCTCATTAGGGAGAAAATCATCTCATTGTGCTGCACATGTCGGGAGGAATCCAAGTTCAAACACTTCATTACCGGGAACTCTGACTTCACCCATTCTCACTTCTGTAGGGCCCATTTGTAACCTTAAAGGGATTATCAGGCCAAGATGGGGTCATTTGCAATGTTAAAGGAATTAGCAACCAAGATGGAGACATTTGAAAAGTCAAAAAGATTAGCAGGCTGCAGGCCCCTTGGAATGCCTTCTCTGCTTCCACTGGGTCCCCAATGAGACATTTCTGCTCAGTTCTAGTCTGAAAACAAAGCACAGTGTCAGGTACGTCATGGGTGCATAATCAACATGGGACAGGGCAGAAAGGGCCAGCCCAAAAGGCAGCTCACGTTTCGTTTATCCAGATTGGGGGGTAGGAGGTGAAGATTTACTTTGTTCCCTGCCTGTAGGAGAGTGCCCGGTCCCAGAAGGACAGAAGGGCGTGGGGGGAGCGTACTGAATGACCATTCTTTTTCTCCCACCACACATTAGCTTTCATTCTCATTTCTACTGGTCATCTAGCAAGTGAGGGGCACAGCTGGAACTCTAACCCAAGCCTACTGATTCCCAAGTATTTATCTATTCAACCAATACAGATACTTCTTGACATACGATGGGATATGTCTCAATAAACTCATCATAACTTGAAAATATCTTAAGTCAAAAATGCATTTAATACCCTGAGAAACCCATCGTAAGGTCAAAAAATTGTAAGTCAAACCATCTTAAGTTGGGGACCATCTGTATTTATCTAGTGCCAGTATGCTGTGTTGAGTGCCAGGCAGTGTTTGAGGCTCTGGGGATACAGCAGTGAACAAAAAAGACAAGATCTCTGCCCTCCTGGAGTTTACACTGTAGTCAGGAAGACAGACAGTAAACTGATCAATACTTTCAGGGAGCAATGCGGGGTCATGTAACAGACAGTTGCTAGGGGGAGCAAAGGAGAGAGAAGTTGGAGTTATTGTAGGGATGAGGGCCATTAGAATACTCGGGAAAACCCAACCAAGGAGGTGACATTAAAATCGACAGGCAAATGATCTTAGGGAGCCATCCACAAAGATGTGGAGGAATAGTGTTCTAGACAAAGGGAATACCACATACAAATGCTCTGAGGAGGAGTGGGCTTGACATATTCAAGGAATGAGAGGGCCTGGTAGGGCCAGGTGTGGTGGAGGAATTAGGAGGGATATAAAATGAGTTTATAAATGCTCTGAGGAGGAGTGGGCTTGACATATTCAAGGGATGAGAGGGCCTGGTAGGGCCAGGTGTGGTGGAGGAATTAGGAGGGATATAAAATGAGTTTAGCGAGTTAGGACTTGGACTGTGCAGGGCATTGTAGGTGATCAAAAAGTTTGGATATATACTCTGAGTAAATGGGAGCAGTGGGGTAAGGAGAAATGTTGAGCAGAGGAGTGACATTATCTGACTTACCTTTTTAGGGAATCCTTTTCTGCTATGTAGAGAATAGAGGGAAGAGAAGAAGAAAAATAAGCTAGGTAGGCTTTTGGAGTAGTTTTAGGAAAGAGATGATGATAGCTTGCACTAGGGTAGTGTATCAGTCAGCTATTGTGACAATAATGCTGTGTAACAAACTACCCCAAAAGTCAATGGCTAACAATAAGCCTTCATTCTCATGCTCACTTATCTGCAGGTTGACTACGATTTGTCCAGTATAGGTTTGGCTTCACTGTGAAGCTCTGCTTCAGACTGCACATTGGTGGGGCTTGGCTCCCCACTGTGGGTTAGGCTCAGGGCTGCTCCATGTGTCTTTGTTCTGAGGCTCAGGCTGAAGGGATGGCAGCTACCTAGGGAAGCTCTTTTCATAGAGGATTCCTGGAGCACAAGAGCAAGGCAAACAGCTCTAGCACATTAAAGGCTTCTATTCACATCACGTCCACTAGAATTCCATTGGCCAAAGCAAGTCTTTCACCCTGGGGCAAGGAAGTTTACTTCACACACAGTGGGAGGGGAAAGAGAGTAAATATTTGCAAAATGATAACCTAAACTATCATAGATGGTAGAGAAGGAGAAGGAGAGAAGTTTTGAGAATTAGGGACATGCTTGTGAGTTAAGCTGGCCAAATTTGCATTGGACCTAGGGTAGTACTGCTTCACCAGCCACCTGAGCCCTCTCCAGTGCCCCTACTTGAATGCTTCTGTGGCTGAGAGCTCAGTACCTTCCTAGGTGACATTTTGGAGCAGTCTCACCCATGGCAAAGATTGATCTACTTGAGCCCAGGTCTTTTTGGTACACACCCCAGTCCCTGGCTCTGCCATCCTGGGTAGCCTAGGCCCACCCTCCCTCTGCCCTGCAAAGACTGCAGAGCCTTGCTATATTGCCTGCTGCACAGTCCCGTTCCTTCAGCAGCTGCAGCTCGGGCACATGGGCTGTGGCCATGCAGGGCTCTGCTGAAGTGACACCTTTGTGGACCATGCTTGTTCTGTGGGGGCTCTGTGTAAGCCTAGAGCCTGCCTGCCTGCCTGCCACCTCCCTTCCTCAGGGCACTCCACATCTCTGTTTTCAGGCCTGGTTCTTTCACCTGCAAAAATGATGCATGCATGTTGAAAACAAATCCAATGGTGAAAAGGGAACTTCTCCCTCTCTTTCCCCTCCCCACAGCCCCATTCCCCAGGTATCTGCAAGTGTGTATCTTCCAGATCTTTTTCTTGTTTTTTCATCAAACTGTTTGTCTTGGAGATGCTCCCTTGGGAGCACACACGGAACTGCCTCATTCTCTTTATTGTCTGTATCAAAGGCCAGAGTCGGGTTGTATCTATAATTGATTTTAATATTCTTCCTATTGATTGGTTGTTTTGTTTTTATGGTATTAGGAACAATGCTGCAATGAACATCATTTATGTATTTTTTTGGTGCACATGCTTAATGATTTATGAAGTTAGATTACTAGGCAAGGAATTGCAGGGTCAGTTTAAAATTTTCTTGGTAGATCCAGCCAAACTACCCCTACAAAAGACATGGCCTCCCACCAGCCATGTCTAAGGATTGTACTTTACGCTTCTATTAATCATCTTAGAGCATGTTAGTTGTTGGGTTTTTTATAGGGTTTTTTGTTTTTGTTTTTGTTTTTTTTCAGTTTCTTTATGCTCTTGACTCTAGGGAGCTTGTGGTCAATTAAGGCTGCCAGATCATTTTTTGCATGTGCTAATGTATATAACAGCATCTGGCACAGGAAGGACCCGTGATACATGTAGTTTCCTGACCACACACAGGAATCACCTCTGACAAGAGGTGAAGAAGAAAAAAGAATGAAGGAGATGACAATTGGCTGGGCGGATGGGGGAAATTGTTAACTCGGAGGGAGTTGGGAAAAGAGAAGCCCAACATCCAATGTCCCGTCAAGACCTCTATCCTGTCCCCCTGTGACCTCCCCAGACTGAGCCTGGGCTGGCTGCCCCAGGTCCAGCAGGACTGGGGCTGGGGGGCAAGACCTGATCCCCAGGCTGACGCGTATCTCCTGGTTGCACCCAGACCACACCGTCAGAGGAGCCAGGTGGGCCCCAGATGCTGACCCCCCAGGCTCCGTGTGCAGATGGCTTCGAGGAGCCGGGAGCACGTCAGAGGGCCCTCAGCGCAGTCAGTGTCCTCACCAGCGCACTGGAAGGTCAGAACCCACCCGCCGCCGGTCTTGTCCAAACGCTCCCTACTTCCACTCTAGGTGCCGTCATCTTTGTCCCAGCCTAAGTCAGGCATCACCCATCTGTCTTGGCCTGCCTTGGGTGTCCCCACAACTCTCCCAGACTTTCCTGTCCTTAGTAGCCTGGTATGTCCCTGCCTGTGCTTAAGTGTCTTTTCATCTGTTTCAGCTCGTTCTTTCCCAGGCATCCCCATGTCTGCGTTTCTTCCAAACACTCCCATATCGGTCCTGGCCTGTCCCAGATGTTTCCACATCTGTTCTGGCCTATCCCAGGCTCTTGTCGGTCTCTTCCCATCCTCTCCCAGCATACCCACGTCTGTCTAGGCCCATCCTGTCCCAAGCATAGCCATTCCTGTTCCAGCCTATTCCCAGCCTTCCCTTGTCTACCTCAGACCATTCCAAGCACCCCGCATCTGTCCCAGTCAGTCCCACCCTAGCAACCCCACGTTTGTCCCATTCCAATTTCGCACCCCTGTCTTATTCCGTCCTGTCCCAAATGTGTTCTCGTTTTTCCCAGCCAGTCCTAAGCACCACCCCCTCCCCCAGCTGCCCTGACATGTCCCAGATGTTCTCATCTGTTCCTACATGTCCTGTCCTGGTGTCCTGTGTCTGAATTTCCTGTCCCAGTTATTGTCTCATCATTTTCAACCTATCCTCTCCTGGCGTCCCCATATAGATAACATCTATATGGGACTGTTATCTCAAATGAGCCCACATTTGTCCTAATTGGTCCTGTCCCAGTTTTCCCTATATCCCTCTCGTTCTCCTGTCCCTGTGGCCCTCTTGTCTCATTTCCAGAGTAAGGAGCCGGCACACAAGCCACCCATTCCATTAGCCTTCCCTGCCCCACTCACCACCCTGCTGTCATGTAGCAGCCCTATCATCTCCCCAGGCAAGTCATAAATCTTTTCTGGAATACCACCAGATAGATATGACTCAGTGAACAAAAACTAACTTGCTGGCCATGCCCTCAGAGTTGGAGGAGTCTCAGCGCAAGTGTCCACCGTGCTGGAACCGATGTAGCAGCCCTATCATCTCCCCAGGCAAGTCATAAATCTTTTCTGGAATACCACCAGATATATATGACTCAGTGAACAAAAACTAACTTGCTGGCCATGCCCTCAGAGTTGGAGGAGTCTCAGCGCAAGTGTCCACCGTGCTGGAACCACTTCGCCCAGCGCTACCTGATCTGGGAGTGCTGCCCACTGTGGATGTCCATCAAGCAGACAGTGAAGTTCCTGGTCATGGACCCATTCGCTGACCTTACCATCACCATGTGCATTGTGCTCAACACGCTCTTCATGGCGCTGGAACACTACAACATGACAACCGAGTTCGAAGAGATGTTGCAGGTCGGAAACCTGGTAAGGGCTGCCTGCAGCTGGCTCTCAAATGAGCACTCTGGTGTGAGGGGCAGTGGCCAGCTGGCTCAGCCTTCATGGGTAAGGGAGAAGGGATCCTGAACACAAAAGGATCTTTCAAGGGTGGGGATCATCGTGGAAGACATCTTGAGGAGGGAGGGAGTCTCAGGGTCAGCTTCTAAGAGCTGAGAGATGCAGATTTGGAATGGGAGGTTGGGGTTAATGTATTATAAAGATGCCCAGAGACTAGAAAACAAAAGTGAGTTGGAGGTAAAGCTGAAATGTGTGGAGACATGAGATTTTGCAATTAGCAGATGGAGGAGGAGAGTGCCTGCAGAAAGAGGCAGCTCCCTTATGGACAAAGCTTGCATAGATGAATGTCAGTGTTGTTGGATGGGGAGAAGAATGGGTGGATGGTGGATAGAGGGAGGGAGTGAAGGATAGAGAGATGGATGGATGGGTGAATGGATAGCTGGGTGTAGTGAATAAATCAGGCAGAGCCAGATTTGAATTCTGACTCAGCTCTTACTATGTGACCTCAAGCAAATTACTTACTCTCAGTAATTGGCACAATAAGTATTTGTCGAATTTAATAAATGTAAAATTAGTATGACAATACCAATCTTGTAGGAAGCTAATAAGGATTGAATAAGATAATGTGTGTAATGTGTTTGGCTCAGAGTTTGATAAACAATAAGCACTCAAAATAAATGATAGCTGTGGTTATTATTGTTGTTGTTGTTAAAGAAGTCAGAATGTCTGGGTTCTAATTCTATTTTTTTTCCTTAAGACCATATCAAGTCCTGCCTCTGCTATTCAGAGATGGGGACACTAAGACCCATCTATATTGGAGACAGGAGGGGTGACATGGTGAGAGTAGAGTTGGGCATATAGCCACTGTCCTGAATCCCAGGGACAAGGCCATATTGGCTCTTCCAGGTAAAGAGAGTCAGCCCTTCTCCACAGTATCCTGAGACAGGGCTGGCAAGCACCCACTGGCCTCAGAAAGGAGCTCCTGGGATCATCACTGAGGTTGGGTGAGGGAAGGGGATCCCTGACCCTGTCTCAGGCCCAGCTGCTCAGGTGGCCCTCGCAGGTAGGTAGGTCACCCACACTGTGGGGTGTGAAAAATTTCTTCTCTTATGACTTTCTAAAACCAGGACTATAGATAGTTGTATGCAGGATCTATTCAAATTTTTTCACTACTTTGAGTCCATTTTGCTGTAATTTTACTTTCCTGTCCTTCTTCTATAAGCAAACAGAAGAGGAAGCTATATCTCAGTCTATTGTAGTCTTACGACACTGTTGGGTATGTTGGGTTGTCTTCAGATGGTGGTTATGTAGGGTTGCAGTTGAGTGTGATTTTATTGGAATGTGACCGTTGGCGTGGATTGAGCAGCAAGTCAGGGGTGAAGAGCTCTGGTGGCTTCACTGGATAATCAACTTGTTGAATTTCAATTGTATTAAACTCATGGTTCAATTATTGATAATAGGCAATGCAGTTGAGTTATAGTTATATTTTGTTCTGTTTGGGTAGTTTTATTGCTAGTATGTAAGGTTTTGATTTTCTTGAATTTAACATGTTCTAGGTTGTTCAAATATTAAATATAAAGAAATTAAACCACAAAAACAAGCATGAGTAAATAATGTTGGTATGGAAAAAGCCTTTCTTAGCATGTCTCTAAAGACAAATTCCATAAAGAAGATTGGTTTTAGCCCATCACATAAACAAAAGATAAAAGACAAATGAAACTTCTGTTCCCAGGAGCATTACAGACATGAAAACCTGTAAAGTCTCCTATTATGCAACAATTAAAAATATAGCAAATTTTCTTTGCAATGCACAGCTAAATGCATGAGAAAGTAGCAAAATCTACAAGTGCCAAAAACAAAGAGGGGTATAAAACCCATAGCAATGAACATGTGAAATGGTTCTGTAATTGCCCTAGGGCAGGGGGATGGAGGGAGTGTTGATTTGGGTAATCTGGAGGTTTGGATTATTATGAACACGTAGAAATAAAACAAGACACTCAGCCTTGGGACAGTATAAGTGGGGATTGGAACTGAGTGGCCCCATAAGAATATGACCACACATTCAGTAAAATTGTGAACAAGAAAAAACCTATGCACTGACACTGGGAAATGATAAAAAAGCCCTGTCTCAGCCAGGGCTGAAAGGGGAAAGAAAGTAACTCGTAGAACTTTGTGACTATGGATTTGGCCTTATACAGATTTGGGGTTCAAATTTATACCTGGGTGGTCCTGAAGCCTATGTCTAAATAATTAACATATAAAATGATCCTGGGATGATATCTTAGGGCCCCTGAAAGAGGCAAGCACAACACTTCTCTGGAAGGACTCACCTTTAATCCAGGCCAAACTGAATTCTCCAAATTACAGAACATACAAGGAAATATTCCACCATGAGCAAGAGTCAGCAGACAGACAGACAGACACATAACACATACACACCCCTTAAAAACATCACATAGCAGAACTGTTGGATAGAGATGATAAAATATGAATGTTTGTGATAACTAAAGGCATAAAAGAAGAAATAAAAAAAAAAGAATGACAACCTTGAAAAAGAACCAAATAAAATCTCTAGAAATGAGAAATGTAGCCATTGAGACTAAAATCTCAATACACACAAATCAGATAGCACATTAATATAGCTGGGGAGATAATTAACTGAATATAAATTTAGATCTAAGGAAGTTGCCCAGAATGTAATGCAGAGAGATGAAGAGAAGAAGTAGAAGAAAGAAAGAAGGAAAACAGATCTGACATTATGTTCCAGATTATGCTGTTGTCTACGTAGATAATCTAAGAAAATCTACAGAGAGCCTATTAGAACTAATAAGAGAGTTCAACAGGATTAGTGGGTACAGTCTCAATACACCAAACTGTGCTCCTAGTCACCATTAACAGTCAATTGGAGAAAGTAATTTTAAAAAGTTAACCCAACTGCAATAAAAGCTATGAATAAATTTAACAAAGCATGTATAAATTTCATATGAAAATTATGAAGACTATTTAAAAACAAAAGATTTAAATAAGTGGAGAGATGTGCCATTTTCATGGATGAAAATCTGAATATTGTAGAGGTCTCACCCTTCCCAAATCAACCTACACATTCAATGTAATTTCACTCAAAATGTCAACACACTTTTTTCATGAAATTTGACAAGATAGCTCTGAAATTCATATGGAACAGTAAAGTCTATCAAGATAAATTAAGGAATAAGGTGGGGAATTTACTACCACATATTACAATATATATAAAGCTGAAAACATTATAGTATTGGTGCAGAGATTTTAAAAAAACAAATTGACCAGTGCTACAGAATTGAAACCCCAGAAATAGAACAATACATATTTGAAGACTTAATAAATAACAGAGATGGCATTATAAATCAGTAGGAGAAGAATGAACTATTCAATAAATGATGCTGGGAAGAGTGGTTTTGTATATATGGAAGAAAATGAATTTAGATTCCTGCCTCACACCATACTCATAAATTAGATGCATGGGAATTAGATTTAACACCTAAATGTGATCAAGAAAACTTGAAAACTTTTAGAATAAAAATAGGAGAAAAAGCTTTAAGATTTTGGAGTTGGGAAGGCTTTCTTCAACAATCCGAAAAGTTTACACCATGAAAGAATAGATGGAGAAAGTAGCAAAATCTACAAGTGCCAAAAACAAAGAGGGGTATAAAACCCATAGCAATGAACATGTGAAATGGTTCTGTAATTGCCCTAGGGCAGGGGGATGGAGGGAGTGTTGATTTGGGTAATCTGGAGGTTTGGATTATTATGAACACGTAGAAATAAAACAAGACACTCAGCCTTGGGACAGTATAAGTGGGGATTGGAACTGAGTGGCCCCATAAGAATATGACCACACATTCAGTAAAATTGTGAACAAGAAAAAACCTATGCACTGACACTGGGAAATGATAAAAAAGCCCTGTCTCAGCCAGGGCTGAAAGGGGAAAGAAAGTAACTCGTAGAACTTTGTGACTATGGAT
>NW_007726411.1:500608-518710 GCF_000696425.1 Galeopterus variegatus | reverse complement strand
AAAATTTATAATGTCTGTACAACAAAAGATACTATAAACTAATGAAATAAACTATCACAAACTGGAAATTGACATTATGAAAATCAGTAAAACTAGAAAGACATGGAATCCAGATAATATTGAACACTTTCACATCAATAAGGAAAAGAGGGATAACCCAATGGTAAAAACACAACCACAACAATGGGCAGAGGAGATGACAGGCAAATCACAGAAGAGGGAATTCCGGTGATTATTTAAAAAACGAAGAGAAACACAGAGGAATGAAAATTAAAGCAACGTTGAAATATTATTCCTCACACTTAAGAGAATCAAAAATAAACTTCTATGTTGTTGGCAAGGATGAGGAACAGTGGGAACTCGGTGTGTAAGAGTGTGGATTCGGTATGACCATTTTGTGGAGAAACTTTACAATACTGATAAATCACTGATGTGCATGCCCTCCAACTCAACAATTTCAGATATATATATTCTTAAGAAAGTTTCACACATCTGTACAAGGAAACATGCACAATAAAGTTCTTTACAGCATTGTTAGTCGTAGAGAAAATTGGAATCAACATAAATGTCCACCTATCCATAAAAAAATGGATGAATAGGGGCCGGCCCGTGGCTCACTCGGGAGAGTGTGGTGTGATAACACCAAGGCCCCGGGTTCGGATCCAATATAGGGATGGCCGGTTAGCTCACTGGGTGAGCGTGGTGCTGACAACACCAAGTCAAGGGTTAAGATCCCCTTACCGGTCATCTTTGAAAAAAAAATGGATGAATAAATTGTGGTGTATTCATACAATGAAATACTGTGCACAATTTGAATGAATAAATATACATGTATCAGTATGGATAACCCCATAAACATGATGTTAAGAATGAAAGGAACTTGAAAAAGAGAACATATACAGCATAGCCCATTTATATAAAGCTTAAATTAATGCAAATAGTATGTGTTGTTATTATATACATTAAAAATGTAAAAATATGTGTAGGAACAATAAACACCAAATTGGGGATGGTGATTACCTTGTCCTGAATGTAGTATTATGGGTGGCTTCAGTTTTATCCGTGATGGCACGTGGTGGATAAGACTTCATAGTAGAAGCCATCATTTGGGTCAGTGGCTTAACTTCTCTGTATCTCAGTTTTTGTACCTATAAAATGTGGATAATAAACACATATCTCATAGGGTTTTGTGATAATTAAAAGATTTAATATATGCAAAATACTAGAACAGTGCCTGGCGTATAGTTAACGCTATTTAAGTCCTTGCTATTATTATTTTGTAAGGAATAATAAAACAAGATTTGAAGCAAACATGGCAAAATGTTAATATTCAGCAGAGTTTGGTGGTGGGTACAAAGATACTCATTATATTATTCTATACTTAAAGTATACATTCTTAAAATATTTTGTAATTGAAAAAAATAAATGACAAACCAGGAAAATTGTGGCAATACATATAGTAGACAAAGCAGTGATATCCTTAATCTATAAAGTATATTTATAAACAGTACAGAGAAAGCAAACACCCTAATTGAACAATAAGCAAAGGATATGAATGAGAAATAGAAGAAGTAAAAAAATCAAAGAAAAGTCCAATAAAACAACCATGTCTGTTGGATTAGAAAAGGTAGTAGGAATAGAATATCCAGATTAGTATTAAAGAGAAACAGTTACTCACATGCAGCTTGTGGAATTGGTTAAAACCTGTCTCTGAGGATCATTTAGCAGTTTGAGTCCAAATATCTAAAAATGTTCATTGACTACACAATTTCATTTCCAGAAACCCATCCTAAGAAAAGAATTGGGCAAGTCGTTTTAAAACATGTATGTGAAGGAATATTTATTATAGCAGTATTTTTAACAGGGAAAAAAGAATGCTTGTCACAGGGAAGTGGTTAAACTAGTTATGACACATCTGTACAATGGAATATGCCAAAAAAAGGAAAAAAGAAAATGATGCTGTAAATTGTGTTTAATTGGCATGGAAGGATGTTCCCAAGGTATTATATTTTAAATGCAGCTTTACAGTGTGTAGAGTATGATCCCATTGAAGGCATATGCCAAGGTCAAGGAGAGTTTGGGGTTCCCACAAAGTCTCCCCACTTCCTGGGAAACCACCATTAGCACTGATGACCCAGTGGACCCTGCCAGGAATCAGGGGAAGTGGGTCCCCATGCTCAGATCAGAGCTTCCATCTGCCAGTTCCCAGAGAGCCTATAAAACATGCAGAGTTGTTTATATCTGAAGGCAGCCCCTGCCTGGGTCTGGAGTTCTTGGCCACTTTTAGAAGTCATAATAAATGCAGTTGATGATAATAGTAATCGCCCTCTCATACGGAGCATCCACGTGACATCCGTTAGCTCTAACTCTTAGAAACCTATGATGGAGTTATTATCATCCCCATTTTTCATATGAGCACACTGAAGGCTGAGAGAGATGAAGAAACTAGCCCAAGATCACCAAGATCACCCAGCAGCTTGGCTTTGGAAGCCAGGCCTGGCTGCTATTCTTGTATGTCTTAAGCCTTGGAAACCCTGGGTGATCCTATGGAAGAAGAGGTCTGATACCGAAGCTTAACTGCACATTAGAATCACCTGGGAAGTTTTTTAAATCACCATACCTGGGCTGTACTTCAATTTAACTAGAATCTCTAGCATGGGACCAGACATCAGTATTTTTTTTTTTTTTTTGGTGACCGGTAAGGTGATCGTAACTCTTGGCTTGGTGCCATCTGCACCGCGCTCAGCCAGTGAGCACACCGGCCATCCTTATATAGGATCCGAACCCGCGGCCTTGGTGCTCTGCGCTCCCAGCGCCGCACTCATCCGAGTGAGCCACGCGGTCGGCCCAGACATCAGTATTTTTAAAGCTGCCTAGGTGATTCCAGATTGCATCAAGTTTAAGAACCCGTACTGGGAACAGCATTTCTCAAACTTTGAATGGCCTAGAAATCTAATCAAAATGCATGTTCTGATTCAGCAGGGCTTGGATCTTTCAAGACTCTGCATTTCTGTTTTTTTCTTAATTGGTTATGAATATTCGTGAGATACAAAGCTGATTATCACCCCTCGTGCCCAAGATGTGAAGGCCAGATCCATACTGCCAGCATGCCCATTACCACAATGTCCCCCACCCAATTATCCCCAACCTCCCTCCCCATCCCCCTTTTCCCCTCAACTCCACTTTGAATCCCAAGGTATGTTCTCTCCCTCTGCAAGTCCAATGCACCACTGTGGTCTTTCTTTCCTTCCTTCTTTCTCTCTTAGTTCCCACTTATGAGTAAAAAGTAATAATAATATAAAATAAAATTGCAAAAAAAAAAACTACCTCTGGGAAACCAACCTATAATGCTTCATAAAAAACGCTGTGATACATAATCACCAAGAATAAAACATTATGAAAAAAAGAAAAAAAAAGAAAGACTGCATTTCTAAAGAGCTTCCAGGTGACCTTGTTGGTCCCAGAAGAATCTTTTGTTTATCACTTCCCCAAAAGCATTCCTGTCTCTTTCTTCCTGATTCCTATGTCCACCTGATATCTGCTGTCTTGTTGCCAGCATAGCTGGCAACCTGGGCAAAGCGGGGTGCAGGACCTTTCCTGAGCTCCATTCCCAGAAACGAGTATTAGCACTCATGGGTCTGTCATACAGGCCTTAAGAACACACGCACCCTGGTGTGCCCAGGCAGGTGCTGGGGAGACCAAGAGAGGGGGTCAGAGGAAGGGGCGAACTAGGCCCCACCCTTAGGGGCTCTGAGGGAAGCCAAGCAGGGCACAGCTGTGTGTGTCTGAGGTGGGCAGGGAAGGATCCTGGCGGATGGGGGAGTGGAGCTGAGCGGTGCCAGACAGGGAGGACATGGCGCCCTGACGGTCAGAGGCCCAACCATTTTGTATGTTTATTCAGCAAACACAGGTGGACATCTATGGCCTGGACACTGTTCTAGCCATGGTGAGATTGGAAAGGTCCCTCCCATCGTGGAGCTTACATTCTAAACAGACTTGAGAAACAAATACAGAGCTATCAGATGGCGGTGTGTGAGGTAGAGAAGAATAAAGCAAGGAAAGGGGATGAGGAGTATGGTGGGCACAATTTTAAGTACCAAGAAGCCCCACCAATTAGGTGGCTTTTCAGCAAAGACCTAAAGGGAGTGAGCCCTGTGGATGGAAGAGGGGGTGATCCAGGGAAAGGGGGCAGCAGGTGCAGAGGCCCTGAGGAGGGAGCCGCAAGGAGGCGAGTGTGGCTGGAACAGGAGGGTGGCCAGAGATGGGGCCAGGGGCAGAACCCAAGGACGCCTCTCTACACGTGCAGGCAGCCCAGCCATGTGAGCTGAGGCTAGAGGATTTTGGCGTCCCTCCATTCTCCAGGAGCCCAGCTAGTGGAGGAACAGTTTGCTCTGGCACAAGCACTAAAGGGACTGCTGAAGTCATGCGGGCTGGGCTGGAGGGTGGTGCCCCGTGTGGCAGTGCAGAGGAGCCCACCCACCTGCCATCCTGGTGCCTCTCCCGGGGCCAACGGCATCCTCCTGCCCTGTAGTCTGCTTCCGCAGGGCCCCTTCTGAGCACAGGGGTAAAGGCTGGTGCGGGGGGGCCAGCAGGTGCCTCTCTCTCCTTTTAGTGCAGAGCCCCCTCAGGGTGGGTGCTGAGGCCAGAGTGACCTCCCCACTGATGGCTGACCCTGTGAGGTGCCTTGGCCATGCCCCTGTCTCCTACCTCCAGGTCCTCCACAGTTGCTGCAGGGCTGGCACTGTTCTCAGAGGGACCCCAGCCCTCTGACTCTCTCTCCTTTTAGTGCAGAGCCCCCTCAGGGTGGGTGCTGAGGCCAGAGTGACCTCCCCCCTGATGGCTGACCCTGTGAAGTGCCTTGGCCATGCCCCTGTCTCCTACCTCCAGGTCCTCCACAGTTGCTGCAGGGCTGGCACTGTTCTCAGAGGGACCCCAGCCCTCTGGCCTTAGTCCTCTGCTCCAGAAGACCCTGCATGCCTTCTCCCTGCCCTCAGGATAGCCCCTCAGCTCCTCAACATGGCCAGGAAGGCCCTGAATACAGGCCCCCATTTCCCGCCAGCCATGTCCTCACAGGACATCCCCACCTCCAGGAATCATGTTCCCACAACAGTTGGCACACCTCATGGCAGCTGGCTGTGGTCACAGCTGCTTGGCCCACCACATCATGGTATCCTTGACCATGGGGCTCTGCTGGCCAAGGCTGGGTGGCTCAGGACTCATGAGTCAATGACCCAGGCAAGGCCCAGCCTCTGCCCACTCAGGAATGTTTCTGGAAGGGAGAGGTTTTGCTCTAAATCTTGAAGGACAGCACTGCGTTCATCACTTGGTTCTCAAACTTACTAGTTACATGACCCCAGACTAGTTACTTAACTTCTCAGTGCCTTGGCTTCCTCACCTGTAAAATGGGGATAATGACACTTTCCTCGTCAGGTTGTTGGACAGGTTAAAAGAAATAGCACATGTAAAACATCCTAGCCCAGCGCTTGACACACAGTCAGGCCTCGAGAAGTGGTGGCTGGTTGTTATTACAGTGAGACAGTGCAGCATGTGGACAAGAAGGGAGAGCATTCCAGGCAGCAGGGACACAGGGGCACAGGCCTGAGTCATGACCGCTGTGAGTATCTCTGGGGTTTGGCACATGTGGGCTGAGGGCACTTCCTGTGGAGAAACGTGCTGGAAAGAGTCTGGGGCTCCTTCCCTGTGCACCCCAGCCTCCCCTGCTACAGGGGCCCTCTAAGAGCTGTAAGTCTCTGTGGAGCCCAAGACAGGCCTGGGCTGTTTCCCAGGGCCAGGCTAGTGTAAGGATTGGTGAGCAGCCAAGAGGCCTCGGGACATCAGGCTAGAGAAGAGAGCTGTTCCCAAGGGGCTAGGTCATGGCCAAGCAAGCACCCACTGGGATCCTCGGTGCAGACAGAGCTGGCAGCCCAGGAGGGAGACCCTGCCAGAGCAAGAGTCAGGAGGCAGGATGCCCCTGCTGACCTGAGGGTTTAATTGGGAATCCCTGATTCCTGCTGCCTCTCCAGGTCTTCACGGGGATCTTCACAGCAGAGATGACCTTCAAGATCATCGCCCTTGACCCCTACTACTACTTCCAGCAGGGCTGGAACATCTTCGACAGTATCATCGTCATCCTCAGCCTCATGGAGCTGGGCCTGTCACGCATGGGAAATCTGTCGGTGCTGCGCTCCTTCCGCCTGGTATCCGGCTGGGCCCACTGCAGGGGGGGCATGTGGGAGGCTAGGGCACGAAGGCACAACCCCCCAAGGTCACCACTCAGTCGCCCCTACTTTGATCTGTCATGACTTCACCCAACAGCCATTTGCAGGGTACCCCCCGTGTGCCTGGCCCAGTGTTGGGGGTGCAGAGCTGAGCAAGATAGGAGGCATTCCTCCAGACAAGCAGTGGTGTGGCCATCCTGATGATTTGCAAAGCTCTTTATGGTTCTCAATGACCTCTTTAGTCCTCACAGGATCCCGAGAGTGGGTATTACTACATCCCCATTTCACAGATGAGGAGACTAAGACTCAGAGAGGTGAAACAAATTTCCCGAAGCACATGGCAAGTAACAGGTGGAGCCAGGTCTGCTGGCAGCTCATCTGGGGCTCTGCCTGCTGGTTTCTGAATCAACATTTTTTAAAATTTTAATGAACACACAAATCACTTGGGGGCCTTGCTAAAATGCAGGTGCTGATTCAGTAGGTCTCAGGTAATGCCAAAGCTGTTGGTCTGTGGACCACACTGGGAGCTCAAAATGTTTGAGAGGTCCAGACATGAGGCTGGAGGCATGGTCAGGGAAGACATCCTGGAGGAGGTCCTGAGGATGGCTCCACAGGGGGATGTAGGAAGGCGGGATGATGGGGGCAGTAGAGAGAGCCGAGGCTGTGGGTTCTAACCCTGACTCCACTGCTATGAGCCAAGGGACTTAGACAAGTTACTCCACCTTTAAGGGTTGGCTTCTTCCTCTGTCAAATAAGGTAATGATAGTATTGAGCTCATGTGGTTAATGGGAGTTTTGAATGAGTGTCTCCATCCCAGGCCTGGCACATAGAAGGTATTCAATAAATGTTAAGCACCTGTCCCCTTTCTCTATGATAACAGAGGAGAGAAAAATAGAGGCAACTGGATGAGTCAGGGATGGTTTGAGCTGGCCCAGAAGACACCTAATTAGGACAGGACTGAAAGAGGAAGGACACTCCATGTTGGGAGAATCTACTGGGCAGTTCCTGGAATTGAGGCTGAGGGCACAGGAGGCTGGTGTGGGGACAAAGAGGAGGGCTGAATTGGGGAGATGAGGCTGGAGCTATTGACCTGACTTCCAGAACAGTGCCCCCACAAAGCTGCCCTCAGGTGTGGGGAGAAATGGTCATATGTGCTCTTGGAGAAATTGGGAGACCTCCAAGGGCACCCTTGGCTTTCAGGCAGGATCTGTGGGAGGGGGGTGAGGATGACATAAGGGTGTCCATGAGCAGCAGGAGCCAGAGCCCCTCACAGGGACCTCTCCTCTTCTGCCTTCCCCAGCTGCGGGTCTTCAAGCTGGCCAAGTCATGGCCTACCCTGAACACACTCATCAAGATCATCGGGAACTCAGTGGGGGCGCTGGGGAACCTGACGCTGGTGCTGGCCATCATCGTGTTCATCTTTGCCGTGGTGGGCATGCAGCTCTTTGGCAAGAACTACTCGGAGCTGAGTCACCGCATCAGCAGCCCAGGCCTGCTGCCTCGCTGGCACATGATGGACTTCTTCCACGCCTTCCTCATCATCTTCCGCATCCTCTGCGGAGAGTGGATCGAGACCATGTGGGACTGCATGGAGGTGTCTGGGCAGTCATTGTGCCTGCTGGTCTTCTTGCTTGTTATGGTCATTGGCAACCTTGTGGTGAGTTGTCCACGGGCCTCACACACACACTCACCCACTCATCCATCCATCCGTACAGCTACCCACCCACCCAATCATCCATCTTTTCACTCACTCATCCACCACCTGTTCATCAAACCAGCCATCCACCCATCAATCTCTCACCCATGCATCCATCCATCTACTCATTTACACATTCTTCCATCTATCTGCTCACCCATTCATTCGTCCACTCACATATGCACCCACTTACTCATCCATCTATGCACTTATTATCAGTCCATCTATTCACCTACCCATTCATTCTTTCATCTATCTACTCATCCATGCATCCACCTATCCATCTATCCACCTCTCCATCAATCTGTCTACTCAATTACTAATCCTCCCTTCCATTTATCTACTCATTCACCCAGTCATCCATCCATCAACCCCCATCTACTCATTCATTCATCCATCCATCCATCCATTCATTACCCATCCACGAACCCCCCTTTATTCTCTCTCTCACACACACACATCCATGTGCCCATCCATCTATCCACCCATGCATTCACTCACTCAACTGACCATCCATTCGTTCATTCACCACCCATCAATCCACTCACCCCCCATCAATCCACTCACCCATCTACTCCACTCATTTATTCACCCCTCCGTTCATCTATCAACCCACCCATCCATTCACTTATTCACCAGTCCCATCCACTCATTTATTCCTCTAGCTACTCCTCACTTGCTCATTAACCCATCCATCCATTCTCTCATTCTTTATTGTATTTTGCTCATCCATTTGTTCACCCACTTATTTACCTACTTGTTTATTATTTACTCATTTTTATTCATTCATTTATTCACTCATCTACCCGTGATTTTATTGTCATTTACTGTCAATGAATTATCACATGGTTCCCAATTCAGCTTAACAAACATTTGCTGAGCCCCAATTGCATGCAAAATGTGCACCAGATGCAAGTCCCTGGGCATACAGAAGTAAATGGGACTTAGCTCCAGCACTGATACTGCTCAACAACTTGAGAGAATGGGGAGGTGAGAAGTTTAAACAGGCCCAAAATAACTCTCAAACTGGTCAGAGTGATCAGAGCCATTAAGGAGGAGCCCATGGGTGCTGTTCCCCTCCAGCTAGGGAAATCAAGGAAGGCTTCCTGGAGGAAGGTTTGGAGCTGACCTGATAAACAGGTAATAGTAAAGAGGGGAGGAGCAGGGTGGGCAAAGCACAGGTGCAGACAGATAGTAGTCTAGGTGAGGTAGGGCCCCATAAGAACTTTGTATGTCATCCTGGGTTACTGCACTGGGAATCCCTGCAGTCCTATCATGAGAGGCCAAGGCCTTTGCTCCCATGGTCACCTGTCTCTCTTAGGGCAGGTGCATCTTGCCTTGTGGAATGTGGGGGATTCCAGAATTGAGAGAGATTAAAGTCTAAATACCAGAGAAGGGGCCTTAGGAAGAGTCAAGGTTGAGTCAAGTCAGTAGTTCAGGCAGAAGTCAGTGTCCACTGTGGACATGGAGCCATCCTCCTGGGTACACAGGTGGCCCACACCTGCTCAGGCATCGCACCTACATGGTCCGGCTCCCGCTGAAGCTGTTGCGTCCCTGTCATGGTCAGTACAGGGTCACATCAGCTTAGAAGAGGTTTTAGGTCCACTTTTCTAGCCTACTGAGGGGTGAGTACTATAGGCTGTAAATTCCAGAGCCTTTCCCCAAACCTGCCTGTTTTCTCCATATGCCTTAACCAGACCTGGACAGGAAAGGCCAAGTTGAAGGGCAAGCCCCCTCAGGCCCTGAACCTAGAGATCCCATAGCCCAGAGAGGACCCAGTGCATCGATGCACAGTGCCAACAGAACCCAGCTCTTTGGCTGGTCACACAAGCCCCTTTTCCTCCCCTCAAAGTGGACTCCCCTTGTAGTGGAGCTTCACTCAGCCCTGGGCCCAGCCCCAGGGACTGCCAGACTCTGTCTATTCTGAGGAAAATGGCCCAACACTCAGCCCAGGGCCAGGCTGAGCCGCCTCTCATATACAGAGCCCTGCGATTTCCGAGCGGATCTGCCCAGGGATGAGAAGATTAGAGGCTGCTGGAGGAGGGAGCTAGCAGCAGCCCACACAGCCCCCTCCACAGCAGTCTCAGGAATTGGGCCGCTGCCAGGCGTGGGTGGAAGCAAGATTGCCATTGAAATGGGAGGCGATGATCAGGCAGAGCTTGGGAGCAGAGGCAAGGTGATTGACGGGGAAAGCACTGGAAGAGACGAACTTCTGAAGCTGGCAACAAGGGAGGCCCTGGAGTCCTGTGTGGGTGGACTAGGCTGCCCAGGTGCCCTCAGCCCTGCCCCCATCTGGACCCAAGACTCTTGGAGGCAGGGGAGGTGGGGCCAGGCATGGGAGAGGGCTGGGGGGAGGATCCCAAGTGGGAAGCCAGGAACAGAGGTGGGCCATGCCTCGGCCACCATGGACAGAGGCAGGGGCCAGGCCAGTGGCTGATGAAGACAGCAGCTCCAAATCTCATCCCATGCCCCACCCCCCACTGAGGATGTGAAAAAGACTGCCAGGTGTCAAGAGTGAGCATCTCTCTGTAGAGATAGCATAGGAAATCCTTCTTCTTAACTTTTTCACACCATCCACTTGAATATGTGGGACTTTTTAACCAAAGACATGTTACTGAGGCCTGGCACTCCGACCTCACCCACTGCTTTTGTCAGAATTCTCATTCCCTCTTTCCTGACAGGTGTGAGTCTCTGGTTGGTGGCATCTCTTAGGAGCTTGTGAGAAGCCAGAGCAGGGACTCAGAGTGGATTTCCAGTGAGAACTGTGCATCCACCCTCACGCGCCACCCTGCTTTAAAGGCCCCATTAACTGCACTCTCCTGGGGGGTGGGGAGGCCAGGAGGAGACACCAAGCCCGTGGTGGCCTGGTGGCCTAGTGAGGGTCATAAGCCAGTCTGACCCATGTGTGGGAGCCAGCCCACTGTCATCTTAATTTACGCTCCATGAGACTGGGAAATGGACCCACGCCCGAGCCCTTGTCACATAGCTAAAGCCCTGTTTTTTAGCAAAAGCTAAATCTTCACACTTACAGGATGGTTTAACAACAAGTGGTCATTCAGACCATCCAAAGGTTATGCAAATCCCTCTCAAAAGGTCTCAAGTCCCTAACCCCTAATAACTTTAGTAAAGGACTGTGCCTTCTGGAATATCTGAAACCTTGGCCCCTGCCCTGACTCCCTGTAGTGTAATGGGCCTCGATCCCCACACGGTACACACCCAAGCACCTTCCCCTCCAGACAGAGCCACCTCTCTGTGGCCAGACCTCATATTTAATCCAAGTGCCTGAGGGCTGCCCATGCCCTCACGGCCTCTTTTTTCCTCTCATCGCCCCTTCTTTGCTCAGCCCCTGGGTCCCTCACCTGGAAAGCCTGGGCAGACCCAGATGCAGGTAGAGTGGGCTCCCCAGCAGCAGCCCCGGATCTCTGAGCAACTGAGCAGTGAGCCAGCTTCATGGGGGGCTCAGAGGTAGATCACTGCCCCTCCTTCACCAACAGACTCACCTGCTCCTTCCCAGGAAAGCCCAACAGCTTCGGGTTGCTTCTGGTGGGATTCTCTCTTGTCCCTGGATTCCCAGTTCCCAGAAAGGAGCCCTGTGCCCACCCTGACCCCACTGCCCTCCATGACTCCCAAGGCTCAAGAAGAGGTGAAGGGAGAGGAAGGCCTGTGTGCAGAAGCAGCTGGTGCCAGGATGGGCTCTGCCCCACACTCCCTGTGTGACTGTGGGCAAGCCTCGAACAAGCCCCTCACAGGGCCTTGTTCACATCTGCAGGCTTTGACATTGGAGGGATGCATGGTTCTCCCACTGAACCTGAGCCAGAACCCAAGGGACCTGGGTCTGAACATCTTTAGTAAACTGTGTCTGAGCCCTTGGGAAGAGGGGTTAGAATTAGTCTTTTTTATATATTTAGCCAAACCCTTCATATACAAGAAAATGAAAGGTTAGGATGGCCCAGGGCCCTGGGTTCAAGTCTCAGAGCCATTTGTCATGGGTGGTCCCTAAGGTCCCTCGGCCTCATTTTCGCTATCATGGAACCAAGGCCGTGTGCCCGTGGCATGGTGCAGTGCCGTGGTGAGCCTGAGCATTCCTCCACAGGTCCTGAACCTCTTCCTGGCCTTGCTGCTCAGCTCCTTCAGCGCAGACAACCTCACGGCCCCCGATGAGGACGGCGAGATGAACAACCTCCAGCTGGCCCTGGCCCGCATCCAGCGGGGCCTGCGTTTCGTCAAGCGGACCACCTGGGACTTCTGCTGTGGGCTCCTGCGGCGGCAGCCTCAGAAGCCCACGGTCCCTGCCCCCCATGGCCAGCTCCCCAGCTGCATTGCCCCCTCCAGCTCCCCAGCACCCCCAGAGACAGAGAAGGTGCCTCCAGCCCGCAAAGAAACACGGTTTGAGGAAGGCAAGTGGCCAGGCCAGGGCACCCCCGGGGATCCAGAGCCTGTGTGTGTGCCCATCGCCGTGGCTGAGTCGGACACAGATGACCAAGAGGAGGATGAGGAGAACAGCTTGGGCACAGAGGAAGAGTCCAGCAAGCAGGTGAGCCCTCAGCCCCAAATGTGTGCAGCACCTCTGAGTACAGGGGACCCAGCCCTGCTGCCCCTGTCACACTGCCTTGGCAGAGGGGTGGAGTGAGGGTAGAAGACTAGCCCTCTCCCCAATAGCTGACCTCTCAGAGGGGTGCTGAGATCAGCTGTCAACTCCCTCTCCCTATCCCAGCCCAGGAAGGGACCTGGGGAGGGGCTATTGTCCATCATTTATCCCCTGGCTGGTCATGGGAGCTAATGTACAGACAGAGAAACTGAGGCATGGCAAGAGAGACTTGCTAGGAGTTCTTCATGAGTCTAGGACAAGCCAGGACTTCTGGCCCCAGTCCCAACCCTGACCACTGTCCCCCTCCCAGACAAGCAAGGTGGAATGTCTTGGTGAGGGGGGAGTGTAGTTTCCTGACCTCCCAGCTGCCCCTGTCCCTTCTCCCATGCCCAGGGCTAATTCTGAGATTTAAAAATAAGCATCCCTAAGACGGAGGTGTCAGAGACAGCACTATCTTATCTCCCAACCTGTTATTTTTAACACTAGGGACCAGAGTCTGGACAAAACAGACAGTGCCCGCCACTCAGGTTTCCCTTGGCCTGAGCCAGGATCTAATGGCTTCTCCTTGAGTCTTTAGGTCAAGGAACGAAGAATGGTTTTCTCTGTTACACTGGGCCCATCCTGGCTGCTTCCTCTGGGCCGGTACTGGGTGGACTGGCTGCAGAGAGCAGCCCCTCCCCATGCCTCGGACTTGATCTGAGGCTCAGGGCTTGGTTCGGTGTCCTCCTGCCTCCCCACAGTCCCAGAGGCCAGCCTTGGCCCTTTTACTCAGGTTGTAAGGCAGCAGGAGTGTCAGGGGACAGGGATTGTTGGTGTTGCCAGGAGCACAGCTTCCAATTTTCTCTAACACAGGAGTGGAATACCGGCTGCCTCTGTGTGTGTGTGTGTGTGTGTGTGTGTATCTGTGTGCGCGCGCGTTTCTCTAACACAGGAGTGGAATACCGGCTGCCTCTGTGTGTGTGTGTGTGTGTGTGTGTGTGTGTGTATCTGTGTGCGCGCGCATGCGTGCGTGTGCGTGCATGTGTTTGGGAGTGGGGGCCGTGCACGCACGCACAGACAAGCTGGGGGTGCCATGAGAGTCATGGGGAAGTCAACATGTCCTTTCTAAGGGGCGTGGCCAGCATTTGTGGCTGGGCATGTTGGCTGGGCTGCACCCTTTGGGGGAGGCAGGGGCAGGAGACATTTTTGCCAGGCTGGCCAGGGGTTTTATCCAATTATAGGCCATTTGCTTGGACCTCACAGGAGCCTCCCACTTGCCCACTCAGGGCCCCTGAGGGAGGGTCTTCAGTGCGATGGAAGCCCCCTGAAGAGGGTAGAAGGCAGTGCCCCAGTTGCACAGGCAGGGCCAGGGCCCTGGAGACCCTCTAGCTAGGTGGGTAGGTGCAGCTCACGGGCTGGATCTCTTCAGCAGGAATCCCAGCCTGTATCCAGTGTCCCAGAAGCCCCCGCAGAGCCTAGAGCCCGGAGCAAGGTGTCAGAGACCGCCTCCTCCGAGGCAGAGGCCGGTGCGGCTCAGGCAGACTGGCGGCAGCAACGGCAAGCGGAGCCCCAGGCCCCAGGCTGCAGTGAGGTAATGCTCGCCTTAGTCCCTGAAGCCAGCAGGGCACTGTGCTTGGGCTGCTGCCGGACCGTGAGAGGTCCTGGCACACACCCACATTTGCTAGTGGGAGCCACAGCTGCTGCCACAGGCAGTGTGGGAGGCCCGTCTGCAGAGGGGAGGGTGGGCAGCCATATCCTAATAGGGGAGAGGTAGCACAGGGCTGAGGGCCATGGAGAGATTCTGGAAGCAGCCAGCCCAGTACTCTGATGCAGGACTAACCCAACACCTCTATGTGTTCACCCTCTCCTCACACTCTGTCCCTGTGTTTTGGTCCTATTTGGCAAACGTGTGTCATGAATCCCCCATGCAGAGAGGACTTCAGGGAGTTCTAAGAACAAGTTCTTGGCACACTGGCCACCAGCCACTTCTCAACTGCACTAAAGCAGAGGCCACGTACAGGAGGCCCACACAGTATACTGCTGGGTTTTGCTCTTGCCACAGAAAGGTTTTACTGTGAATTAGCTACACCATTTAAAACTTGGGAGGTTTTATGTAAAAATCTACATTTCTGGGCCGGCCCGGTGGCACACTGCTACAGTGCGCTGCTTGGGAGCACGGCGGCGCTCCCGCCGAGGGTTCGGATCCCACATACAGACCGGTTCCCGCTCACTGGCTGAGCGAGGTGCGGGCGCAACACCGAGGGTTGCAATCCCGTTGCTGGTCCGGTCCGGTACGGGCATGACACTGAGGGTTGCAATCCGTTGCCGGACACGAAAAAAGACAAAAAGGAAAAAAAAAATTAAATCTGCATTTCTGGCTTTTCTCGACAAATTGGAAGAGGTGCCCCCCTGCCGGAGACAAGTGGTAGCCGCCTGCTTGATGCCAGCTGGAGCTCTCTGGTTTACCGCAGAGCCAGCTGCCTCACTGCACTCCGCTACCTGCCTGGCCCCTGCAGGCATTTGAGTCTGCAACCCCTGAGCTAAGGGTTTGTGATACTGCCGGCCATGCCACCCGGCCTCACTCATGTCAAGTACGTGGAAGGTGGAGGCCATGTGTTCAGAAAGAGCACTTGTGGCTACCGTGCTGCAGCCTGACCTCACTCCTCAGCCCAGCACTGTGACTTTTCCCTTTTGTGAGATGGGCCCATGGGAAGCTTGGTGATCGTGGCCAGTTTTGGAGCACAAGTGCTTGGTAAAGTCGTCGTCCTGATTGTGCAGGTCACAATTCTCCTCCTGGATGGTCTGACACTCGAAGGCATGTGGGAACAAGAAGACCTGGGAGAGGCAGAAAGGCATGGGGGAGAAGAGCTCGCTGACCGGAATGCTGACCTTTGAATGAGTTTTGTAACTTCTTCCTTTCTTCACATCTGTTTACAGTGGAGCCTATAAAAGGAAGAGAAATGGGGTAGGGTTCTCCCATCTCACCTGCAGTAGGATCTGAGAGCGTGTCCTCCCATGTGTCATCCCCATGTGCTTTAGACGGCTCCAGTATCTGGAAAGAAAAGCAGCATGCAGGCCTCCTCAGCCTGCCCCTTTCACAGCCCAGCTCCTGCCAACACCCCACAGAGTGGGGAGGAGAGAAGGGAACCTCAAAGCCACAGGGAAAATAGCTCAAAGAGAGGATTTTGAACGTTTGTAACACAAAGAAATGACAAATGTGTGAAGTGATGGATATAATTGCTCTGATTTGATCATTACATGTTGTACACATGTATCAAAATATTATACTGTACCCCATAAATATATACAATTGTCATGTGTCCATTAAAAAGTTTTTGAGAAGCCACAGGGACCAGCAAAAGGCTGAGGCTCACCCCTCTGGCCACAGATCCACCCTGAACCGAGCAACAGACTCTGCTTTCCCCCAAAATTCAGCCCTTCCCCATGGCAAACCTCAAAAATGGAAAAGAGGACATTGAGACATCGTCAGAATGTTTCCTCAAAGGAAGAGAAAAAAAGGCAGCCACGTGTGCGCAGGCATGCCCAAAAATTCGGACCAGCCCATCTCTAAGTGCAGCCTGCGCCTGAGCCAACGTGAGGTGGGGCCAGCTGAGACAGGCTTTACACCTGATCTGAAGCAAATGGAGGGTTTCCTTCCTCCACAGAAATTGTCTCCAGGTTGGGCTCCCTAGAAGCAGAGCCTGAGACAGGGATTCCTGTGCAAATGGCTTGGTGCAGGAGTGTTCTCAGGAGAAACCAGGAAGGAAGCAAGAAGCAGGAAGAGGCAAAGGAAGGAGCTAGAAAGGCAAAAGGCATGCTCCTGAAGCTGCCTCAGGCATGGGGAGCTGTGGAGCTAGAATGCTGAGCAAGGTCTTTGTATTCTTCTATTGGTCCATCCGTCACTGGGTGTTGGCTACCCCTTGGCGTCAGCTGCTCCCTGACCAAAGATGACTTTCTGGAGGAGGGGCCAGCTATGCAGACAGGTTTGCAGCAGCAGGGGCTGGGTGCCCTGGCCTAACTAAGAGGAGCTGGACAGAGCACCAGCAGGGCCACCACAACACTCTTGTACACCACACCCACAGGTGACACCTACAGACACTCACAAGGGCATACCCGTATGCACACACCTCTCTATAGCCTCCCTGTAATCAGGTTATCAGGGTCAGGGCACGGCCAGGAGGGAAGGTTCCAGCACCTTCTCAGTCTTGCTCCAGGCTCTGCACAGCACCCAGCACCCATATGAGTTGGGTGAAAAGTGTGGGCTGGGTTGCTGGCCTGTCATCTGCATGTCTGACCTTGCTGCTTATGTGTGCCCATAATCTTGGTTCTGACTGTCTGGGTATGGCATGCCTATTCCTGCTGCATATGCCAAGCCACCACTATATGTCTATGTGCCAGGGTGGGTCCATGTCACTGCTCCATGTGTGCTTTGTTCCCAGCTAGATGCATTTCTCATCCCCAGTGTTTACCCAGAGCCCCTCCACACCCTCACTCCCCAACCCTAGACTCTAGCAGACCAGAATCACAGACCCAGGAGCCCCAAGGTCCAGCCTTAGCTCAAACCTCACTGGCCCAAGGTGGCTCCATGGCAGGTTCCCAACACTCACCCTGAGCTCAGATCCCAGGGTGTGCCATGGAGCATGGTTTGGCCCCCTCCCCCCAGGGAGCCCCAAGATTCACCAGACTGTGGGCTAAAGGCTGGAGACTGCTACTCAGCCCACACTCACACCTTTGCCCACCCCACACATCTGCCCACAGACCCATGAGGACAGTTACTCTGAGGGCAGCACGGCAGATATGACCAACACTGCTGACCTCCTGGAGCAAATCCCCGACCTTGGTGAGGATGTCACTGAACCAGAGGACTGCTTCACCGAAGGTACTACCCTGGGCAGCCCTTTGCCCCATCCTCAGTCCTGCCTGGAGGGGAGAGACGAGAGGACCAGCCACTCCTTGGGGCCCAGGGCCATGTGGCACCCTCACACTGGCCTGGTTACATGCCCATCTCTCCCATTCCTCTGTGACCCCATGCGTTCCTCCATCTGCCCACGGTGTGCTGGGCTGGGCAGCTGGGGTCAGCTGCACTGAGGACTGGTGATCCTGTGTTTGTAGTGTGGTAGCATGACCATATATGCCACAGCAGCAGGGACTGGGTCTGATTCACACCTGTACCACCAGCCCCTGGCACAGTGCCTGGCACATAGTAGGTCCTCTGAAAATATTCATAGTGGGTGTGACATGAGGCTGTGTTGGTCACTGGCATGCAGCTTTTATGAATTGGTGGTATACTTGGAGGACAGCTGGGGATAAAATAAGGGTTTGCTCTCCATGTGGCACATCAGTGAGGGCTGTCGCTGAGGGGTCTGCCCTTCTCAAGGCTCAAAAACTGCAAACATGGAGAAGGCCCAGTGCCATAATACCCCCAGAGTTCCTGAATGTTCTCTAGGGGGGGAGAGTTTCTCAGATGAGCAACCTTGCCCCTGCACAGACCTACCAGGCTATTCACCAACCACTGGGTACTCAGTCTCTCTAGCCTCTCCACAGAGTACCTGCTGAGTGTGTGTCCCCCACGGGCAGCCCCCACATGCTTCCTCCACTGTGGGCTCCCCCCCCCCCCCCCG
>NW_007726411.1:498902-500598 GCF_000696425.1 Galeopterus variegatus | reverse complement strand
CCGGCGGGGTTGGTGCCCCCCCCGGGAGCCCCCCACAGCCTCCCCCCCCGGGGGGCCCCCCCCCCCCCACGGTATTGCCCTGTTCACTGACCCATCATTATAACCTCTTTTTCTCAGTCATTCCCTCGACCATCCAACCTTCTGCCATTAGTCATGGGCATTCACATGAGCTGGGCCTAAATTCCGCCTTCTCCCATAGGCTGTGTCCGGCGCTGTCCCTGCTGCACGGTGGACACCACACAGGCCCCAGGGAAGGTCTGGTGGAGGCTACGCAAGACCTGCTACCGCATCGTGGAGCACAGCTGGTTTGAGACATTCATCATCTTCATGATCCTGCTGAGCAGTGGAGCATTGGTACTCTCCTGGGGATGCAGAGTTGGGGCAGGGAGGGCTGAAGGAAAAGGGGAGGGGAGGGAAAGGAAGTCTCCAGCTGGAAAGTCAGGCCAGAAACTGGGGCAGAGCTGCTGCTGAAAATGTGCTTCCTGGGCCCCTGGAGCAGGGAGCAGCTCACAAACTCAAAATCCACAGCTCGTATGGAGGCCATGCAGGAAGGGCTTGCAGTGGCCATCTCTCCAGCACCTCTTCTTTGTTCCATGAAAAGGAGATGATTTACTTCAGGTCACTGGCCTTCCACCCTGGAGCTCTGGTGATACACCCACCTGCACATAGCATCAGGCCTTCCGTCAGGCTGGTACAATGTTAATGATGCTGGCTGATAATACAGTGGTAGCTCCACTTAGTCCGTGTCATCTATGGGCTGGAGGCTGTGCCTTACAGTTCACACATTCTCACGTTTAATCCCCCACAACAGCCTTTTGGGACAAAATTAAGTAGCTTCCCCAAGGTCCCACCACTCAAGAGTGGCATATCTGGCATTTGAACCCAGGCAGTCAGATTCCAGAGTCCTTTGTCTTGACTTTGCATTTGTTCAGTAGGTCTTTTCTAAGCTTTCTGTGTATCTAGCCCTGTGTATCTAGCAATTGGGAAGCAACAGGAGGAAGAGACCCTAGCCCTGGCCTCAGGGGCTCCCTGTCTAGTTGGGAAAACCAGATTCAGCAGATTTGAGATAGTCAAAGATAAGCACAAAAGAGAATTGAGCAAAAACAGAGTAAAAGACCCAGGGTGATGGGAAGTTGGGGGGACAATCAAGGAAGACTCCCTTGAAGAAGCAGATGGAGCTGGACTGTGGAGGACAGGGAGGTATGTTGGGTCCAGGAGGAGCGGTGAAGCCCTCCAGAGATGTCCCATCTGGCTCCTAAGCACCCTGTTCTGATCTCTCAGAGCCTTTCTAGGAGGAGATGGGACAGCCCTGGAGAAGGTTCTGGAAGGATATGGTGAGCAGGGAGAGGGGTTATTGAGAAGGTAGAAGAAGTGGGAACTTTACTGGTCCAGGGGGAACAAGCACCTACTGTTGGGGAGGTGAGAACCCCACGGATAAGCAACAAGGAATGCTTTGGACCACAGAGAGGGAGAAGGCTATGTGCCTCCAGTTCATGCTGCCTCCTCCTGCTGGGGCAGTCCATGGGGAGACATTGTGGCTGTCACTTCTAAAGCTCTGGGTCTTCTTCTGCCCCATCCCATACTGCCCCTCCCCTGTTCCAGAGTGGGCCTAGAGCCATGACTTGCAGCCCACCTGCTGTTTTACCATTGGCAGTTAAAGCTAAATCTCTGCCGGCTACAGAGAAGGATGATTTGA
>NW_007726411.1:495460-498440 GCF_000696425.1 Galeopterus variegatus | reverse complement strand
TTGGCAAGCATCTGGTGAATCTAATCAGGGTAGACAGCCAAGCACTGTTGTTAAAAAAAAACATGTCGATGATATATTGAGAAAAAGAAGTCTGAGTGTGTTATTTAAAGTTATAAACTTGTTTAAGGGAAAGCAAACTATATTCCTTCCAAATTGGTGAGGGAAAATTTTTTTAAAGAGAACAGAGCTCTTATAGTAAAAGAAGAAACAAGAAGCAACGAAGAAGGATATAATCAGAAAACAAAATAATATGGAAAGGCAAGATCAAATATGTCTTAATAATAAATGTAACTGGATAAAATTCATCTTTAAGAAACAGGATTCCGAATGGATTTTTAAAATGAAACTTTAGCTATGTGCTCTCAAATGACAAACCTGAAAGAAGGTGACTCAAAAATATTAAAAGTGAAATCAAAGCTATATCAGGCAAACACAAACAATAACAATAAAAATCAAGGTGTTTTTTGTTTGTTAATATTAGACAAGGTTGAATTCAAGGTAAAAAACTTGAGATGTGACAAGGTCCAACCTATAATAAAAATATAACTGTGATGAATATTGCTTGGGATTGCATTGCACTTACATATGAAGCAGTAAACATTAGGGGGGAAGTGTCAACAGTGCAATAGTACTAGGAGACGTTACCACTCTTTCTTAGTTCTTAACAAATCAAGTAGAAAGAATAAAATAATGAGATTTAAAATATATTTATAGTTAATAAATTTGATTTAACATAATAATAATAAAAATAATAGCTAACACTTAAATAGTAACTTTGTGCCAGACACTATTTTAAGTGTTTTACAAGCATTAATTCATTTAATTATCACAATAACCTATGAGACAGGTACTGTTATTAAGCCAGTTTTGCAGATAAGGAAACTCCTAGAAGTGCCAAATATAGATTAAAAACAAACACTTAAAATTTAAAAGTCATTCTTAAACAAACCTTGGATCAAACAGAAAATAGTTTGGTGGTAGGTTCATGGATATTCATTTAATGAAAGCCATTCATGGACCAATGATGACAGTGTGCTGTAAATCAAAGATCATCATTCAATCAATTTTGTCCACTTGACACGTAGTAAAATAAGAAAAGGAAAATAGAGGTAGAAAAAAAACTTTGAGGGGAAAAAAACTGGAGTATAACAATATTGAGAATATGTCACATGGGATGCAGCCACAGCTGTAATAAGAGGAAAATTCATAGGTTTAAACACTCTTATTATTAAACAGAAAGAATGTAAATAAATTATTTAACTCAGGAAATTAAAAATATAACAACAAAGCAATCTGAAGGAAACCAAAGGAAGTAATTAATGAAATAAAAACATAAATTAATGAATAGTAAAACTGATATAAAATTCCAAAGCTGATTCCTTGAAAAATTAAAGCAATGATATAGATAAACCACTAGCTAACCTAATCTCTCACATCTCCAAGGGTGGATTCTTTCACATTCTCAAGGAAGAAAATAATTCTAATCCTATTTAAAATACTCTAGTATATAAAAAAAGATGAAAAGTCTACAAATTATTTTTATGAAAGCTAAATCATGCTAATTTTTAAAACGCCAAAAGGAAAACCATAGACCAGTTTTCATTCTTCATACTCTATACTTATGGATAGTGATGCGAAAATCTTTAACAAAATACATGCAAAGGGAATCCAGCAATATATTTAAAAGATTAAATATGTCATAGGTATATTCTAAAATGTCACAATGGTGCCATATTAGAAAATCTATTTATATGAATAGGACAAAAATGAAAAACCATACAATTATCTGAGTGAATGCCTGCTTTTTAAAACTCTGGTAAGAATAAAAATAAATATGTTTTCTTAATTTAGTGAAAAACTTACTCTCAAATTAAGTTCTTTCATCCTCATTACTATTAAAACACTTGAAACGTTTTCACTAAAGTCAGAAAAAAGAAAGATGACTTTACTTTCTAGCTGTTTCTCATTGTTTAATAATAGTCATGAAGTACTAGCCAGTGCAATTAATCAAGAAAAGTAAACACACAGTATAAAAATTGGAAAATAGAAAAAGTTAAGTCAATATGATGATTCGAGTATAAAAATAAGAGTTAAAAATAATAGAAATAAACAGATATTATTTGTGGATAATATGATTGCCTAGAAAAATCTTAAAACCTATTAAAAACATTGTATGGCCAGTTATAAAATAAATGTACAAAGAATTGTTGCTGCTGTTTTGTTTCGTACTAACAAAAACCATTTAGTCACACGTACATTTCTCAAATATTCCTTACATGCCAGCACTGTATGCATAAGATAACTGGGAATAAATGTAACGATAAATGTATAAGAGGTACATGAAGAAAACTATAAAACTGCTAAGGAGTGTAAAGGAAGATAAGCCAGTAGATGAACATACTCTGGTCTTGGGTAGGAAGACTCCCTATCAGTTCCTAAAACAGTTCATAAATTCAATGCAATAACAATAAATTTCTAACAACGTTTTTGAGGGAATTTGAAAAAGTATCGCTAAAGTTTATCTCGAAATTACTAAAAATGTCCAGGGAAATTCATGTGATACTAATTCAGGAATACACAGAGAGCATGAGAACCACAGGGAGAGGTCTAAAATAGGCGCTAAAGTTTATCTCGAAATTACTAAAAATGTCCAGGGAAATTCATGTGATACTAATTCAGAAATACACAGAGAGCATGAGAACCACAGGGAGAGGTCTAAAATAGATTTAAGATGGAAATGTGGTGTATGACAGAGCTGACTTCTGATCAGCAGATTCGAAGTGGCTTATTTAGTAAAGTTTTGGGACAGTTGGCGAGCCCCTCTGAAAAATTTTTTAAATGTATATTTACTCATCACCAAAATATAATAGATCTCTAAGTTATAATATAAAACAATGAAACCACAACTTTAAAAAAAAAAAAGGAAAAAAGGGTCATTTTTTGTCTAGCCTTGGGATAGTCAAGGGCTTTCTTAACATGA
>NW_007726411.1:486499-494601 GCF_000696425.1 Galeopterus variegatus | reverse complement strand
AGATTCGAAGTGGCTTATTTAGTAAAGTTTTGGGACAGTTGGCGAGCCCCTCTGAAAAATTGTTTTAAGTGTATATTTACTCATCACCAAAATATAATAGATCTTTAAGTTATAATATAAAACAATGAAACCACAACTTTAAAAAAAAAAAAAAGAAAGGAAAAAAGGGTCATTTTTTGTCTAGCCTTGGGATAGTCAAGGGCTTTCTTAACATGACACCAAAGATTTTAGTAAATGAAAATTATAATAAATGGTATAATATATTAAATGATATAATAATAAATGAAAATTAAGTGTAGAATTTTATGATGGTAAATAACAGTAAACAAGATTTAAAGGCACACCACAAACTAGGATAAAGTGCATCAAAACCAAGAGTTAATGTCCCCAAATAGACCAGACACTCAAGTAAAAAAAATAGGCAAAGGATATGAATAGGCAATTCCCAAAGAAACACTGCAAATATACAAGGAAAAGATGGCAGCATCACTAGTAATAAAATAAATAAAAATGTAAGAAAACACAATTTTCATTCATTAGGCTGGAAAAAGTGAAAAAAGGAGAAACACCACCAGTACTTGTGGAGTGGTGGGGAAAGAGCCACCTCAGTGCACTGTGGATGGACAGTAAATTGATGTCCCCTTCTTGGGGCCCGTTCCCAATCCATATCAAAAGCACACCAATGACCTGGTACCCCAAATCTAGAAATTTACCCTTAACAGATAACCAGATACATCGTTCACTGCAATGTTGTTTCTACTAGGGATAAATTGGAAACAACTGAAATGTTCATTAATAGAATCATTGGCTAAATAAATAGTAGTATATGCAAATAAAATATGGTGCAGTCTTTAAAAAGGTTGATAGGTATAATTGTATATATTCATATTATTGAGTGAATAAATGTTCACAATGGATTGTTTAGTGGAAAAAGTAATTTCGAAGCAAAATATTTAGTATATCTTATAAAACTGGTGCGTGTGTGTGAGTGCACGTACACACACTAACGGTGAGTGTCGAAAGGAGTGATCCCCTAAATGTTAGCAGTGTTTACTTTGGTGTCATGAAACTGGGGGTGCCTTTTACTCTCTTTTTTATAATGTTTATATTATTTTATATAATATATAAATTATATATATAACAATATGTAAATAATATATAAATTATATAATAAAATGTTTATATTAATTCTTTTATAAGAAGCACACATTTTTATAATCAGGAAAAAAATGCACCAACTTTTTATCTTGAACAACTCCCAAAGTCCACTTTGAGACCTGAATTATCCTGTTGTGCTGCCTAATCTGACCCAGTTAGCTGTACATTTGCCTCAGCAGTACATACCTGGACACTGCTGACAGCACTGGCCCCTGGATCACTGTAGCTCACAGAGGCCCTTAAGTCAGACGGGGAGTCCCAGGAGTGACAGGTGGAGGCAGCTCCCCAAGGCCTGCAGTGACGTGTTCACTTGCCTAGATGGAGAGCCTCAGAGCACTCTGGACAGGCAGAAGTAACTCAAGCAGGTGCAAATCACAAGCTGGAGGTGGAAAAGAGCAGCTGGGAGCCATTGGGGTTTCTCTCTTGGCTAGGAATTTGGGTGGAGGCAGAAATGACATACGACTTCTAGCATTTTAGAAACTTTGCCTCCTAGACTCTGAGGATTGCAAGAGATTTGACTTATCTAGTCCTGTGCTTCCTAAACATATCTACACATCACTTTTACTGTCATGTATTTAAGATGCTGCTTTAGATCAACTCTCACTGGTTTTTGTTTATTTAAATATATTTATATTAAAGAGAAACTTAATCATTATTATAATTGGAAACCAATATTATTTCCTATGAAAAGTAGACAACTATACAAAGTAAATAGAATAAAAACAAAATGGACTGAAAACAAAGTTTTATGTTTTTTCCGGCAGAAGGCTATGAGCTGAGCCTGCACCCCCTCTTTCTTTGTTCAAATGGGAGATTGGCAAGTTTTAGGAAGGTCTCAAAGATATGCTACCCCAAACTGAGACTTGCTCTTTAATGTGAAGGAACAGGGGTTCTCACCACACCTTCTGCCTTATTGCCCACATACCACGTGAGACCACTTCACGACCTGCCAGTGGTACATAGCCTGCCTCAGAGGGCACAGTGATCTAGTCCAGCATTGACGGGGAGGAACACCCTCCACTGCATTTCTCACCTCTGTTCCCCACCCTCCTGGGCAGTGGATATTGTTAGAAAAGGGGCCTCTGGCAGGGGGAGTTAGTAGTGGTCAGGACATCGTGTCTGCTTGTCCACCTTGTCTGCAGGCCTTCGAGGACATCTACCTGGAGGAGCGGAAGACCATCAAGGTTCTGCTAGAGTACGCTGACAAGATGTTCACCTACGTCTTCGTGCTAGAGATGCTGCTCAAGTGGGTGGCCTACGGCTTCAAGAAGTACTTCACCAACGCCTGGTGCTGGCTCGACTTCCTAATCGTGGATGTGAGTGTGGGCACCCAAAAGGACCAGAGGATGGGGGGACCGAAAGCCAGTGTGAGAGAAGGAGCTGGGCAGGGGGATGGAATGACAGGGCCAAGCAGGGGTCAGTGGCTGAAGTGGAGGCATTCAGCTGGGCTTTGGGGCAGGCAGAGGAGAAAGGTGTATGAGTCTGAGAGACCCAGGTCCAGACTTCAGGGCCCCCCAGTCTTGGGGAGAAGAGGAGAAATAGGAGACCAGGGTCCTTCCATCGGAACTGCCCATTTGGAACTGGAACAGGGGGAGACCTAGGCCCTTGCTTGTGAGGCAGACCGTCCGAGAGCAGTCCAGGAGGAGTGGGAGTCAGGGCAGGAGTGGGGCTCACCCTCTCAGGGTGGCCAGAGGGACAGGTGAGCAGCTAATCCTGTAGTATAGCACTCACCACAGCAGACTGCAAAGCATCTTTCAGGCCCACTACCTGGACAGCCAGCTCAGAACCTCGTGCCCACACAAAGGAGCCAGAGTGAGCCAAAGGCTACAGGGGAGAAGGTTGGTGAAGGGCTGCTGGGCAGGAAAGGAAGACCCTCCGGCTCAGGTAGAAGGTACCACTTGGGGAAGATGAGAGAGGAGCTAGAGTCACCTGTAAGAAGTAGGAAAGCCATGAATACTGCCTCAGGGGTCTGGGCTGATTCCCTGGCAGTCGGGTACCTGTGAGGTCTTGTCCGCCCAGGGTGTGTGCAGGAAGGGCCTGGGGCAGGAGGCTGGCATGTCTTCTGAGCACCCAGTTGGCAGGTGGAGTAGGAAACCCCTGCCCCATAGCTACCCAGGCCCCAGAACACTGCTGGGTGCCAAGCAGGATGAGTGCAGGGTTCAACAGGGGTCCTGAGCACGGTCAGAGGGGGACAAACAAGACCCAGGGCAGCTCTGTGCCCACTGAGGGCACAGGGAGTCATGGCTCAGGGGAGTGTAACTCTGTGGTGTATCCCACAGAACAGAGTAGAGGTCAGGACCTGCAGACTGAGAAGGCCTTTTCAGAAAGTGCCAGGTTTGCACTACAGCAGGGCTGTCCTTTATGTGGTTATAGAAGAGGCTCAGGCCTCTGCTCAGTCCCATACCCCAGTCAGAGGCCGGGGTCTCGGCCTGGGCCACCAAGCCTGGGTGAGAGGCTACAGAGTATGCACAGAGACACAGACCCAGGGCCTTGGGCCTCCATTCAGGCCCTCTTCTGTCACCTCAAGTGGCCAAAGGAATGCTAATGCTGGAACAAGGGGCACTGGGGTGGCAGAGAGGGAAGGAGGCTCTAGATGCCCTCAGCAGCCTGGCCCAGCCCTCAGAGCCTCCCTGAGATGAAGGGGAAGACCCCTGAGGCTTCCCTGTTGAGCCATATGGCAGGAACTGGGATTCAGTTCAGTCCAGAGATGATGCCCTGACCCGGCTGTTCCTGCAACTTCTTGGAAAGTTGTGCCTATTAAGGAACTCCCCCAAGGCAGTTCAGGGGGAGTCTGCAAAGACTTCTGGGGAAGAACACCCCTAACCACCTGCCACCTGCCACCCTGGGGAACTCAGAGCTGAGGTCTGGGGAAGGGAGCTGTCAGTGCTTCCCTGCTCAGTCCCAAGACAGGAGAATGAGCCTGTGGAGAAGGCAGCTGAGGCTCCCTTTGGAGGCCCAAAGTTTTGGGGACATGTTTTCAGAGGTCCTATTTCATCAGATTGCTGCCCCACTTAACTAGAATAGACCCTATTGAAAATCAGGTTTTGAAGGCCATGGGTTCAGGGCAGGGCCCAGAAGAGAAAGGCATGTGTTCTGGAGTTGCATCAGCCTTTAGGGTAAAGAGGGAAAGGCGTGCGTGTTCTCTCTCGCCCCCCCTCGCTCCCCACAAGGGCTTCCAGCAGGGAGGGGCATTGCCCAAAGGCCCAGCAGAGGGAAGTGAGGGCTGGAATGCAGCTTCCTTGACACCGGCCTTGCTGCCCCACCCCGCACTGCATGGGAAAGGTGGCCTCAGGCCTCAGAGTCTGGGGGAGGCTGTTTCCAGGATCAATTCATGCATTTTTGTTTTCAATAAATACCATTGAGCATCTGCTATGTGCAAGCCCTATTGTAGGTGCTAGGGATCTCAGGGAAGAAAATAGACAAAAACTCCTGCCCACGTGGAAGAAGGGGACTGCAAACAATAAATATAATAAATGAGCCAACAACGTTAGAAGATAATATGTACCTTGGAGAAAAAGGAACTGGGGAAAGGAAGGGGATTAGGAGCGGCAGGACTCCGGGGTAGGGGAAGGGGTGGGAGGTGCAGGTGACAACTTTAAATAGGCTGGCCAGAGTGGGCCCACTGAGGGGACATTTGAGCAGATCTGAAGGAAGCTGAGGTTCGCCAGGCAGATGTCTGGCAGAATGTTCCACTCAGAGGTTGGGACAGCAGTGCAAAGGCCCTGTGGGTGGGGGCATTCCTGGTGTGCTTGAGGAACTGCAGGGAGACCAGAGCGGCAGAAAGAGAGGGAAGTGCAGGAGATGAGGCCAAATTGCACGGGGAAGAGCAGGGGTACAGCCTTCGAAAAATCATGGGCTTTTATTTAGAAGGAAGTGGGGAGGCACTGGAGGGCTTTGAACAGAAGGGTGATATGAACTGACTCACATTCTTAAAGGAGTACACTGTCACGGAGGCGGGGGCCGAGGGGCACAAGTGGAAGCAGGGAGAAGAGTTAGGAGTCTCTGGCAGTCATCCAGGGTAGTGATGACAGTGGGCTGGCCAGGGTGTTGGCGGTAGAAGGGGTGAGAAATGTTTGGACTTCTGGTGTATTTTGAAGGCAGAGCCAACAGGAAATTCTGATGGGTTAGACAGGGGACGGCAGAGACAGAGAGGAGGCAGGGGTGATGCTGAGGACTGTGGCCTGAGCAGCTGGAGGGACAGAGCTCATCAGCTGAGAAGGGCAGACTATGGGCAGAGCAGGTGGGGCAAGCTTTGGAAAGAGCAGAGACGGCAAGGCGGCCTGTTAGGAACTGAGTGGTAGACTGGCTCTGGAGCCCTGCCCTCAAGAGGAGGTCCCCTGAGAGATAGCCCCTGCCTCTCCAGGAGTGGGGACCCACAGCCTGGCATCCCCAAGGGGGCAGTGGGGGCAGCACAGAAGTCAACTCTGGAGTCTTCCTCTCCAGGCCTCTTTGCCCAGCCCCCTCCCGCCTGGTGCTTCCAAGCCTGGGAGGACGCTGTGGGACTCAGGCCTGCCCTGAGTGCCAGGGGGGTTGGTAATGGTGACGGCTGGGAGGTCAGGCAGGAGGCCGTTTTCAGCCTGTGATCACAGGCCAGCCATGAAGTGAGAAGGGAGCGCATGCCCATGGAGCTTTAGAAGGATAAAATCCACAGAGTGGAAATGGCCTGGTGGGGTGGGGCAGAGGGGACAGAGCTGAGGATCCCATTACCACCAAGTCGCCACCTGTGCTTTCCTCCTTTGAAGAAGTCGGACTGTGGCAAAGTCCAGCTTTGGGGAAATGCCCCAGGATTGTCCATCCACTCATACTCAGCTCAGGACTGCCCTTCCTTCCCCTAAAGAGGCTTCTTTAGGGGAGGAGGGGACAGGCTCAAGAATTTGACTTGAAGGAAAACATGTGGGGACCAAAAGCCCAGGATTTGTGTCCCTGCTCCCCCACACCAGCAGGGTGGCTTCAGAACTCAGTTTTCTCATCTTTAGGACAGGGATGATGCGTCCCAACATCTCAGGGTTAGCGAGGCTGTTACAGAGCACGTGTGTGAAGTGCACAGAGCAGGCTCTCAGTAAAGGCCTAAAAGCCAGGACATCTGGGCTCGCCCCCAACCCTCCTGGGCTCCAGGAAGCCTGGCTCAGTGCATAATGGGCCTGTGAAGACAATGCAGCCCAGGAATTATAAGGACTGGACATGGGGAAGGCCTGTCTTAGGTGGGCCAGGAGTCCTGCCATCTGTCTCTAGAGTTGTCCCCATCTTCCTACCTCCAATTTGCTCCTGCAGGTCTCACTGATCAGCCTGGTGGCAAACACACTGGGCTTTGCTGAGATGGGCCCCATCAAGTCACTGCGGACGCTGCGTGCACTCCGACCCCTGAGAGCCCTGTCACGATTTGAGGGCATGAGGGTAAGGGGCTGCTGCCTTCCCGTCAGGGAAAGAAAGGCAGTCACACTGAGGGACACCCAGGCTCAGCTTGCCGACCAGGAGTCCTGGCTGGAACCAGGACTGTGACCTTGGCTGACTGGTAGGAGCATGGGCCCAAATTCTCAGGAGAGGCACAACAGGGCATGGCAGTGCCCAGAGGACAGAGAGCTCTGAGAGCCACCCTTGGGCTCTCACCCCAGCCCTGTGGAGAGCACTAGGAGAGGAGGCGAGAGCTCTCTGGGCACCTGTGTCTCAGCTGTAGCCCAGCCCTCTGGCACGGGGACCCCTCTGCTTCTGCTGTCCTGTGGGACCGCATAGCTATGTGTGCCCACTCTGTGTGCCCATCTGCGTCCCCGCCTCCTGGCAGACACAGGCTGCCTTCCCTCCATCTGTGATGGGCAGTAGGGCTGTGACAAAGAGGGCAGCAGGAGATGGCATGGAGCAAGCTGTACTCTCATCATCAGATAGCAGGGAAACAAACACGTGTGTGCGTGTTTGTATGTGCATGCTTTTTTTCCCCCTTACAAAATGTAGACAATAATTCTGTGTGGCTTTAGATACATTTGTCTGTCTCTCACTGACCCCCAGGCACCGTCACACCACTCACCACTTGGTTGATGGCTTTGGACCTTGTCCATATCTCCCCCCCAATTCATGGAGAAACAAATCACTGATTCCTGATGGGAAACCATCCATAAGTGAATAATCCAGCCAGAGTTAAATGTCTCTTTGGAAGCAAGGACATTTGGTTCCAGAGGGACGCGGGGAGACACTAGATGCCAAGAATGCCTCTGCTGTGGCCACCAGCCACAGAACCAGCCAAGGGCAAACTCCCGGGGATTCCATCCCACCCACCAGAAACTTGGTGCCCTTGATAGCTGGGTTTCCCACCCTGTTCCGGGGTTCATCGTGCTTGCTAGGGAACAGCATTCCCTATCCTGGTGTCTGGGACCTCTGGGCCACATCACACAGCCCGTACCAGCTTCACCTCCAGTCTGTGTGGAAAACATGTTCCTGCTCATGGATAGCTGGGGACTTTCTCCCTAAGTGGGGTAGAGTGCCCCAAATGCACCTGCCAGGGGAGTCTCTCCAGGCTGCTGTGGGTTTAGATGAAGCATGAGGCTGCGGGGTCAGAGAGCCCTGCACTGGGAGAGCACAGGGAGTGCCCGTGCCACCTGCCCTCCAGCTCTGCTCTTCCCAGAGCACTGGAGAACTCTCACAGCACCCTCCAGACTTACGGCATGGAGGTCCCCTGGATACACTTTAGAGGAGAACATCCATCCAGCCTAGTAGCAGCAATCCTGAAATAAACTAGAAATTTAGCTCAGAGAATGTAAGGACTAGTAGGATCGATAGGAGGCCCAAAGTTTTGGGGACATGTTTTCAGAGGTCCTATTTCATCAGATTGCTGCCCCACCTAGGATCGATAGGAGGCCCAAAGTTTTGGGGACATGTTTTCAGAGGTCCTATCTCATCAGATTGCTGCCCCACTTAACTAGAATAGACCCTATTGAAAATCAGGTTTTGAAGGC
>NW_007726411.1:468304-486280 GCF_000696425.1 Galeopterus variegatus | reverse complement strand
CCAGCCTAGTAGCAGCAATCCTGAAATAAACTAGAAATTTAGCTCAGAGAATGTAAGGACTACTAGGATCGATAGGAGGCCCAAAGTTTTGGGGACATGTTTTCAGAGGTCCTATCTCATCAGATTGCTGCCCCACTTAACTAGAATAGACCCTATTGAAAATCAGGTTTTGAAGGCCATGGGTTCAGGGCAGGGCCCAGAAGAGAAAGGCATGTGTTCTGGAGTTGCATCAGCCTTTAGGGTAAAGAGGGAAAGGCGTGCGTGTTCTCTCTCGCCCCCCCTCGCTCCCCACAAGGGCTTCCAGCCACACAGTTGGCCTCTCCCATGAGCACAGGATCCGCACCCCCACCCCACAGCCACCTGCAGCAGGGAGTTCAGTCGGTGGGGGGTCTTGAACAGGGCACATGCTCTGAGCAGCCCCAGGAGCTGAGCCTGCTCTCTGTCCACTTGAGGTGGTGGTCAATGCCCTGGTGGGCGCCATCCCGTCCATCATGAACGTCCTCCTCGTCTGCCTCATCTTCTGGCTCATCTTCAGCATCATGGGCGTGAACCTCTTTGCGGGGAAGTTTGGGAGGTGCATCAACCAGACTGAGGGGGACCTGCCTTTGAACTACACCGTTGTGAACAACAAGAGCGAGTGTGAGTCCTTCAACGTGACTGGCGAATTATACTGGACCAAGGTGAAAGTCAACTTTGACAACGTGGGGGCTGGGTACCTGGCCCTTCTGCAGGTGGTAAGTCCCGGAGAGAATGGACTTCCTTCCTCCCACTGACTCTCCAGCAGCACGTGCCTTCACCCATGGTGTGAGCAGGAGTCAGGCAGTGAGGTTACACTCGATCCTCACTGTAGGGCCACAGTGCCCAAAGGCGGCTAAAGATTCTCCAGAAACTGGGCTCCTTAGGAAGTCCCCAGGTTTTCAGTCATAGAGCAGATGCCACATTCTCCAGGATGTATAACATGGGGCCAGGTCAGCACTGTGGCAGACTCAATTTCCCAGCCAGTAGTCAAGGTGACCTCTTCAGGCTATCAGTTAGGCAATGTGACGACATAGGTTAAAAATTTTGAAAGACCATAGACTACCCAGGGACTGAACTATCAGCAAAATTGTGACTCTGGCCAGCCCTCTGTTATAAAAGGTAGTGATACCTCTTGTGCTGTTGGAAAGAATACGTTTACTTCCATCTTTGATGTGCAAGATGTGTGATATTTAAACACACACAGTTCTTCCAGAGTTTCCATTGATTTTGTGAGTTTGGTGGCTGCAGTGATTATAGCACATGCCATAAAATTACCTACCGTCAGCATTGAGGACAGAAATGCAAACAGAACCATAATGCAGAAAGCTTCGACTTGCTCATCTTGCTATCCCAGTCCTAAACCCAGACTGTTTCTAGTCGCCAAAGCAGAGAAAAACACACAGACTCTCATCTGAAAACTTTTTGTGTATCCACTCACATCTCCACCCATCCCTAAGTCCCAGTGGTAGTCCCACAAAGACTCCCCTGCACTAGGCTGTCTACCTCCATGACTGTCCCCCTGAATGGCAGAACTTTGGAAGGAAAGGTCCCCTTTGTAGACTGAGAACTTCCCACCTTCCCAGACAAAACCACTCGGTGGCTGGGAAGAATTCAGTCACAAGTATATCATAACCTCGGGTGGTCTCCAGCAGTTTCCAAAGCGTTTCCAGGCCTCTCCTTATAGAGGAGGACTTGATGACAGAGAGAGCTGAAGTCACTTGCCTTCTATGGGCAGTCTCAACATCCCCATCTGCCCTCCCTGCCACGTAAGCACTCTTAGACACAGAAAGTTTATATAGCTGAGCTCATACCTTGAAAGGAGGCTCAGGGCAGGTTTGGGTTTGGCCAAGGACACAAGCGAGACTCCACTGGTTGGTTGGTCTCACCATCAAGCATGTTTCTTGGGCTCTTTCTGAATCTTCACAGCAGCCCAGATGGGGGCAGACAGTGTAGCCAGCACCAGGGCCCCATCTCATTGGCCTCTTTACTCCCTTGGTGTGCTAGAGCCAGCTTGCGCCAGCTCACAAGAGCTCATTGTAACATTTTCACAACTTTTGCAAGCTGGTCATTAAGCACTGCCACTATAAAAAATTAAATTTATAAACTCATAATTAACTGAATGGTATTAAAACAGGTAATAAAAACTCAGAACTCACTATTATTTCTTGTTATCACCTATGCTCTGAGATTGCTCACATCTGTTGTGTCTATACAGTGGAGATACTCTAATGTTGTGCTCCCAGGCATCTCTTCCCAACTCCGAGTTCAGTGACATCATGTTGGTAACTTGAAACTGGCCATGGTGGGAATATTTACACGAGAGAAACTGGCAAACACAACAATAAAGGATTTTTTTTTTTTTACTTCTGGAAAGCCAGTTTTTAACCATTTACCAACACACCACTGGCCAATGGACCCCCTTAAGTACAAGGGAAGGTTGGTATTCTTTGGGGACTTCCTTTAAAAGTCTAAAAAGCAGAAGCCACGTGGTTCTCTGAGGCGTATGACTAGGGGGACCATGTCAGCACTGCAGCTGATCATAAGCTGGAACAGAGAGTTCAAGTCCCGTCTCTCTATCCCTGACACCCACCGTCAGGACTCTGTTGTCTGGGAATCCTAAGTGCATGTGGCTCTGAAGGGCAGACCTCCTTCGGGCCTCGTCACACCCCTGGCCTCAATCAGGAAGCTTATTTCCCACTATATGGTTTTCTCAGGGTTTCTGCTCAGCTGCTTCCCCTCCAACCCCAGCCCTAAACAAGGCCTTTCTGTGACAGCCCAGCCATGAGGACAGTGCTGAGGGGGATGGGATGGCTTGCTCCTTGTAGGAGGCTCTTTCCTGGCTTCATCTGTCCAAACAGGGGCCCTAAGTAGCTCAAGCAAGATGCAGAATTAAATGATTTTCTTAATCTTCTCTTTTTCTTCCAGGCAACATTTAAAGGCTGGATGGACATTATGTATGCAGCTGTTGACTCCAGGGGGGTAAGTTGCCACAATGGCCTGTTTCATGGAATTGGGCACCTGAGGCTCTCACCTGCTGGGCCATCAGGGAATCAGTGTCCACATCTGAAAGCTTGCATGGGCAAGATCTCATCTGTCAGCATGAGGTTCTGCCTTTCTGGAATGCCCAAGCCTGGACCTGGGGCAATGTTGCATGGTCTTTCAGGAAGTGCCAAAATTCTGAAATGTCTTCCAAATTAAATTCACTGTAATTTACTTGAACCTTACCCCAGGAGGATGGGGTGGAAGCAACAGAGATGCAAATCAAGTTTCTTCTT
The DNA here is from genome assembly GCF_000696425.1 of Galeopterus variegatus. NCBI lineage: Eukaryota > Metazoa > Chordata > Mammalia > Dermoptera > Cynocephalidae > Galeopterus > Galeopterus variegatus. The sequence goes on along the minus strand of NW_007726411.1, from coordinate 482,987 downwards.
TGTCCTTGTGTCCCACCCAATCACACTGACAGTTCAGTGAAGACAGAGAGGCCCCCATATAGTCCGACCTCCCAATGGCCCAGGGGCTGAAGCCCAGCATGCCTGCTGTCCTCACCAGCCACCATTCACTCCTCCCACCTCTGTCCCCACCCACCTCTGGCTTGGCTCTGTACTCACATACACATGTAGACACATACCTGTGCTAGTGACCTTACTCTGGACACATCCTCCCTCTCACAGAATGGACACCCCCAGCCAGCCCTCAGCCTCTGCGCCCCCACCTCAGCCTGTCTGATCTCCTTATCTGATTTCTCCCTCTTAGTATGAAGAGCAGCCCCAGTGGGAGTACAACCTCTACATGTATGTCTACTTTGTCGTTTTCATCATCTTCGGGTCTTTCTTCACCCTGAACCTTTTCATCGGCGTCATCATTGACAACTTCAACCAGCAGAAGAAAAAGATACGTAGAGCACGGGCTCCCACTTGGGCTGGACAGGGCAGGGCAGGGATGGGTGCCAGGGGAGAAGGGAGTGTCCATGGGTGTCACGTGCCTAAACCTGCAAGAATGTGAGAAGGGATTTGTGTGGGAGATCCCACACCTCCCTTAGTCTATTTGAGGGATGAGGCTCCTCAGAGAAGCAGGGGCTAGGGCTGGGACCCCTTACCTGGTCCATAATCAGAGGTCATGCATGGGGCCTGTGCAGAGGCCCAAGATCTTCCTGGAGCTCCATCAAGGAGCTGTGATTGAGTTACTGGCAACCAAGTGGGCAGAGAGAACCCCCAGGCTGGCTGACTGGGCAGGGGAGAGGGTGGGGGTGTGCACTGGATCTTTCAGGTCACAGAGCCAGGGAGATCTCAAGATGAATAGGGACAGAGACCCTGGATAAGCAGGTTTGGGGAAGCATCTCTAGTGCAGGACAGGGACATACTTTCTCCACCAGGAGAGGAAGTGAGGAGGTGGTTGACCCTGGCACCCTCACCAGAGAGGCAAGATCCTTGTGCCCTCCATGCTGGGGCTCTGAGAACCCCAAAATGAGGTTGGTGCCTGTTTCTCTGCACTTAGGGGGCCAGGACATCTTCATGACAGAGGAGCAGAAGAAGTACTACAATGCCATGAAAAAGCTGGGCTCCAAGAAGCCTCAGAAGCCCATCCCACGACCCCTGGTGAGTCAGGCTCCTGATTCAGTGGGAGCAGGGAGGATCTTCTGGGGGGACCCTGGGAAGCCCCCACACCACACGGCCAGCCATCAGGGCCTCTTCACAGTCTTTCAGCCCAGCATGAAGAGTGCTGTCAGATGTCTGACCACACACAGAGGTCTCAGCCTCATGCAGATAGTGAGGAAGACTTGAGAAGGCTGTGGCATCCTGGGGAGAAGCCCCACCCACAAGAACCCATCTGCCTCTGAGTGAGCCCCCTCTTTCCCTTTAAGGGCACAGGTTTTCTCCAGGAAGGTAGGGCAGCCTTCACAGCCCCTACCCTTATTCCTAACCTCACCTTTGAACTCCCTGAGCAGTCAGGGAGCAGTATTCCAGAGTCCCCTGGTGGGGAGAGCCAGGAGGCAGAGGGGAGGTTTCTGGATCCCCTGCTAGACTAACTCCTTCAGCCCAAAAAAGCCATTCTCCAAAAAAAGTATGTGTGTGTATGTTATTTATAATCTTATCTTTTCCCCAAAATAATCTGGGCTGATTTGCAATTAAAGACACATGCAAATATAGCTAATAGAATAAATAAAATCAGCTCCGCAAAAACCGTGGAGAAAATATACTAATCTGAGGGCTAGTACAGTTACTAGGACTGAAGTTTAAATTTGACCTTGAGCCCTCAGACATCACTGTGAAATAAAAGATGAAGGACAGTGAACAGTGTGCTAAGGTAACTCAGGGCAGGGGAACTCTCTCCCTGCCATTCCATCAGGGAAGGTCTCACAGAGGAGGGGCCTCAGGGCTGGGCCTAGAAGCCCAGGAGCGAGCGTCTCAGCAGGAGAGCCGCTGTTTCAGCCTCCTGTGCTTCTTCCTCTGTGCTCCACATGGTCGGGGGAGGGGGTGGGGCTCTGGCCTCACCAGAGGGTGGGGTAGGAGGGTGGGTGGTCTGGGCTGAGGGGCAGCAGCAGGGGGCTTGCTAACCTGTCTGAGGTCCCTGCCAAGCCCAGCCCATTTGTCTCTCCTTCCAGAACAAGTACCAGGGCTTCATATTCGACATTGTGACCAAGCAAGCCTTCGATGTCACCATCATGTTTCTCATCTGCTTGAATATGGTGACCATGATGGTGGAGACAGATGACCAAAGCCCTGAGAAGGTCAACATCTTGGCCAAGATCAACCTGCTCTTCGTGGCCATCTTCACAGGCGAGTGTATCATCAAGATGACTGCCCTGCGCCACTATTACTTCACCAACAGCTGGAACATCTTCGACTTCGTGGTTGTCATCCTCTCCATCGTGGGTGAGTATGCAAGTCAGCTGACAGAGAAGCCCCCCCCCAGGCCAGGCCTCTCCTCCAGCCCCTGGGTCTCTACTTAGTGCCAAGTACACTCTAGGCTCCTTCATTCTGTTTTCTCTCTCTCTCTTTCTCATACACACACACACCCCTCCAGAGAGAACTTGTCTGGGAGACCCACTCAGGCCAAGAGGGCCAACCTAGCAGAAGACTTAGCACCCCCTCCTAGCCCCACCCTCCAGGAGACCCTGGAACACAGCTCCCTGACTGCTTGGAGAGCTTCAAGGATGAGTCTGGGAAAGGGAGTGGGAACTGTAGAGGATCTCCTGTCCCCACAAAGGAAAGCCTGTGCCCTAGGTTAAAGGAGGAAGAGGCTCACTCAGGCAGAGGTGAGACCCCAGGGGTGGGAGGTAGGTGGCCCTATAGTGTAGAAGTTATCCCTGGAGATGGAAGATTCTGGAGTCTGACCCCCAGGGTGTGTGCCAGGCTCCTTCAGAAATCACCCCCATCATGTGGTTTACCTTGTGAGGTCAGCACCAAGGGAGGAGTCATACAAGCAGGGAGCAGCACAGCGAGGACCCTCACCCGTGTCTGTTTGACCTCAGAACCCGAACGCTTTCTTCATATAACAGCTTTATTGAGATGTACTTCAGAAAGTTAACTTAAAATCCACTTTAACGGGTACAAGTCAGTGTTTTTGTATGTTCACAGAGCTGTGCAACCGTACCACTCTCTAATTTTAGAATATTTTCCTCATCCCCAAAAGGAACTCTACCCATTGACTAGTCCCTCCCCATGCCCCTCTCCCTCGACCCCTGGCAGCCACTGATCTAAAACTCTGAGGAACGGCCAAACTGTTTTCCAAAGTGGCTGCACCACTTTACATCCTCACCATCAATGCGTGAGGACTCCATTATTTCACATCCTCCCCAACACTTGTTATCACCTGTACTTTTATTAACAGCCATCCTAGTGGGTATGAAGTGATATCTCATTGAGGTTTTCATTTGCATTTTCCTGATGACTAATGATGCTGAACATCTTTTAATGTGCTTATTGGTCATTTGTAGATTTCCTTGGAGAAATCTCTATTCAAGTCCTTTGCTTATTTTTTAATTGAGTTATTTGTCTTTTTATTGTTGAGTTCAAAGAGTTCTTTATATATTCTGGGTACTAGTCCCTTATGAGATATAACACTTGCAAATATTTTCTCCTAGTCTGTGGCGTTTTTTTCTTTTTCGGTGGCATCTATTAAAGGACAAAAAAAATTTTTTATTTTAATGAAGTCCAGTTTATTTATATTTTTTCTTTTATTGCTTGTGCTCAGAGCCCAAACTCTTGACCCTACCCCTACGGGACTCTGCCTTGGGATAACTCTGCCATTCGTCTTTCTGCCATATACAAAGGTACTTCCAAAAGTTCATGGAAAGATTTGTATTATCTTTTCATTCCATCTTTCCATGAACTTTTTTTTTTTTCCTTTTTGTCTTTTTTCGTGACCGGTAACGGGATTGCAACCCTCGGTGTCGCGCCCACACCGTGCTCAACCAGTGAGTGGACCGGTCTCTATATGGCATCCGAACCCTCGGCGGGAGCGCTGCCGCGCTCCCAAGCGCCGCACTCTACCGAGTGCGCCATTGGGCCAGCCCTCCGTGAACTTTTTGAAACACGCGCATACACTCTGCCTCCCATGAACTCAAAGGGCAGTACAGGGGCTTAGGTAGGCACTGCTGTCACTTCAGTGATAAGCACATGCTTAGAAGCATGAAGTAGGGTCAAAAATGCTGTGGGAGGTTCCAGGTAGGGTGAGGGTGAGAGTGTGTCTCGTGGGACTAGAGAGAAACTTTAGAGAATGCAGGATGTCAGCAGCAGGAATGGGACCATTGAGGCACAGTCTCAGAGGCCTCAGAAGGTACAGCATGGACTTTGGGATCACCTACTGGTCCTGGTGCTTTGGACCACACCAGAGAGCTGTGGCTAAGAGGTCAACTTGGAGCCAGAGAGTCTGAGTCAAATCCCAGCTTCTCACTTAATAGATGGCAACTTGGGTAAGTTATCTCACCTCTATTTCCTCTTCTGGAAAATGAGGATGATGGCATTAGCTCACTTCCTAGGGTGACAGGAAGGACTAAATGAAATGATGGCTATAAAGTGCTCGGCCCAGTGCCCTACTGACAAGTAAACACTGGACACATGTCAGCCAGCAACATCATTATTATATAAGGAGTCTGCAAATGTCACTTGGGCTAATATGAGGCAAGTTTATTTCACTCCTTCTTCTACAATTTATATTTGTGCTCCTTAAAACTCCAACCCTGCTAGTTCCTAGAGACCCGAGGTGGGAAGCCCTGGAAGGAAGCAGGTTGGGGGGTGACAGGAACCATCACAAAGAGGCTGAGAGAAGACACAGAGGCATGTTGTGATTGGGTGAGCATTGGTTTCAGGGCCAGTGTTTCTTGCCTTCAATGTGTTCATGAATCCTCCGCACTTCTTAAAACACTGTAGGCTGGGGACAGTGCTGAGATTCTGCATTTCTGATAAGCACCCAGGAGATCTCCAGGCTGCTGGTCCTCGGCCATGCTTTGAGTAGTGAGGAGCTAAAAGGGCTGACTGCTGGTCCAAGCTGGGCTGCCAAGATGCTGAGCAGGCCCCGTCTGGCCTCAGAAGCATGTTGTAGAAGATGGGCCTAGTGCAGCTCTATCGTGCAGGTACACCCTGAAGAGTAAAGAACAAGCTGAGAAGGTACTTGGCAAAAGCTGTAGGTCCTCATTTTCTGGATAATAGATGCGGGCTCAGAAGGAGGCAGAGTCCTAGCACGCCTAGTTGGCCCAGTTCTCCTGGAAGGGCCTCCCCTCCCTGGCTCCACACTGTACAGAGACATCCTCAGCCCCACTGGTGCTGGGCTGCAGGGAGGACAGAGGAGCCATCGCTGACCACAGTCTCTGTTGTTTCCCACAGGCACTGTGCTCTCAGACATCATCCAGAAGTACTTCTTCTCCCCGACACTCTTCCGAGTCATCCGCCTGGCCCGGATAGGCCGCATCCTCAGACTGATCCGAGGAGCCAAGGGGATCCGCACGCTGCTCTTTGCCCTCATGATGTCCCTGCCCGCCCTCTTCAACATCGGGCTGCTGCTCTTCCTCGTCATGTTCATCTACTCCATCTTCGGCATGGCCAACTTCGCTTACGTCAAGTGGGAGGCTGGCATCGACGACATGTTCAACTTCCAGACCTTCGCCAACAGCATGCTGTGCCTCTTCCAGATCACCACATCGGCTGGCTGGGATGGCCTCCTCAGCCCCATCCTCAACACGGGCCCCCCCTACTGTGACCCCAATCTGCCCAACAGCAATGGCTCCCGGGGGAACTGCGGGAGCCCAGCCGTGGGCATCCTCTTCTTCACCACCTACATCATCATCTCCTTCCTCATCGTGGTCAACATGTACATTGCCATTATCCTGGAGAACTTCAGCGTGGCCACGGAGGAGAGCACCGAGCCCCTGAGCGAGGATGATTTTGACATGTTCTATGAGATCTGGGAGAAGTTTGACCCAGAGGCCACCCAGTTCATTGAGTATTCGGCCCTGTCCGACTTCGCTGATGCCCTATCTGAGCCACTCCGTATCGCCAAGCCCAACCAGATAAGCCTCATCAATATGGACCTGCCCATGGTGAGTGGGGATCGTATCCACTGCATGGACATTCTCTTTGCCTTCACCAAGAGGGTCCTGGGGGAGTCTGGGGAGATGGATGCCCTGAAGATCCAGATGGAGGAGAAGTTCATGGCAGCCAACCCATCCAAGATCTCCTATGAGCCCATCACCACCACACTCCGGCGCAAGCACGAGGAGGTGTCGGCCACAGTCATCCAGCGGGCCTTCCGGAGGCACCTGCTGCAGCGCTCCGTGAAGCATGCCTCCTTCCTCTTCCGTCAGCAGGCGGGCAGCAGCGGCCTCTCCGAAGAGGATGCCCCTGAGCGAGAGGGCCTCATCGCCTACATGATGAATAAGAACTATTCCCAGCACCTTGGCCAGCCCTCAAGCTCCTCCATCTCCTCCACATCCTTCCCACCCTCCTATGACAGTGTCACCAGGGCCACCAGCGACAACCTCCAGGTGCGGATGTCTGATGACAGCCGCAGTGAAGATCTCGCCGACTTCCCCCCATCCCCAGACAGAGACCGAGAGTCTGTCGTGTGAGCCTTGCCCCGCTGGCCAGGACACAACAAAAGGCAGCCTGTTGCATCACGACAAACCTGAATGCAGTCACAAACCAGCATCTGTGGGCCTTCCTTGCTTTGGGCTTCGGGGGAGAGAGATGGGCCTCAGTCCCGTGGACCATGGATCAACAAGGCGGAGTTCTGTGGCACCGCAGAGACAGCTGGAAACAGTTGGAGGAGCCCAGCAATGGGGTGGCCTTTACCTGAAGGCCCCACACCAGTGGCCTGGTCTGGTCAGGCAATGTCCTGGGTCTCTGAAAAGCAACTCCATCCCAGCTGCTGAGGCAAAATACAAAACTGAGACTATATGTTGTGAAGGGGCTTTCATAAATATATTATATTTGATATTTTTTTACTTGAGCAGAGAACTAACATGTTTTCCATGGATGTTGGCAGCAATTCACGCTGCCTCTTCTTAACCCTGAACAAGAGTGTCTGTGGAACTGCCAGACTTTGTTCTCAAAGCAGACGTGGAATCCATGTGGCTCCCAAAGCCCTTCACTGCCTAGGGGCAGGATGGAGTTCCCCTGCCGCTTGGCTGAGGTGCCAGGAGGGCTGCACCCCTCTCACACACGCGTGTGCATGCTGCCCACACACATGAGGCCAGACAGAGGCCACAGCGCCCGAGCTCCCCTCAGGCGTGTTCAGGCAGCCACCCCTGCCCCCAGCCTAATGGAGACAGACCCTTCCTCCCGGCCCCCATGGATGGAGTTCTTGTCAGGGGGGCTCACTCTGGCCTTCCATTGTCCCCAAAGTCCGGTTTTCCCCTCTGTGTTTTTATGCAGGCCATAGTGGGGTCAGTCGTACAAAAATAAAAAGCTTCCAGAAGAGAGGCCTGGGTCCCAGGGTTGAGCCTAGGCCCTGATGTTGCCTTTTCCTCCCCTCTTGTAAGAGTATTAACGTTCAAACTGAGAGGCACGTGGGAGCCAGCCTCACTTCCTGCTGGCACACAGCTTTTCCTTGCTCCCAGAGCCTGGCAGACCCTGCCCCAGCAGGCCAACGCCTTTTCCTCCCCTCTTGTAAGAGTATTAACGTTCAAACTGAGAGGCACGTGGGAGCCAGCCTCACTCCCTGCTGGCACACAGCTTTTCCTTGCTCCCAGAGCCTGGCAGACCCTGCCCCAGCAGGCCAAGGGAAGAGAAGGCCGAGCCCTGTGGTTTAGGGCTAAAAAGTTCAACAGTGCCCAGCCATGGCGGCCCCTCAGCCCATCTGAAGAAAGGAACCTGTGGCCATCTCCCAGGCTCTCTCTCTCCAGACCTTGCTGCCTCTGACCATGTGGGAGGAAGGATGCCTGTGTGGTCCCCAGCGTCTCAAGAGACACAGTAGCATGGGAGTGGGGAGGGTAGCTTGGCCCTGTGCAGGGAAGGGGCCTTGGGATGACCAGGCCCAGTTTTCACGCTCTGGAAGGGGAATGAACCATGGGCCCCTTGAGAAAGGGAGCAGTGTGGCCCCAGACCATCCCCTCTGGCACCCCCACCCAGGACCTCCTTGGGGCAGGGTCTAGGCTGTCCCATAGGTCATATGACAAGGGTTTTTCAGGGAAAAATACTTTTTACTAGTCCAATTACCCCCAGGACCTCTTCAGCTGCTGACAATCCTATTTAGCATATGCAAATCTTTTGATGTAGAGAACTGTCACCCTAAGGTGACAAGGTCAGCTGGTAGGCAGGTGCTCGGCAGCCCAATTCCAGCTGTCCAGCAGAGCCACCTCCGCCAGGCATCTGCCTCACAGGCCACCTCAGTCTCACCTGCCCGCTCCAGGCTGGCTGCTCCTAACCTACCTCTCCATGCTGTCAGAGGGCTGGACATTGGCGACGCTCGTAGCAGTGCTGAAGGGGGCATTGCCAGCAAGAAAAGTATTATGTTTCTTCTTGTCACCCCAGTTCCCTTGGTGGAAACCCCAGTCCCCACCTCCCCACCCCCAGAGGTTTTTCTCCCGTGTTCCCTTGAGTCCAATGTGGGACTTGGTTTTAACTGTCCCCGCGACAATTCTCTGAGTGGAAATCTTATTTTTGTAGATCTCTGTGCTTCGCTTTCAAGGCTTGGAGAGGTGTGTCCCCTCCCTGGCACTCACCGCCCGCTGCACAGCAGGAATGCAGTTGGGAGGCAGGCCGGGCTGCCAGCTCAGCTGGCCGGAAGGAGACTGTGGTTTTGTATGTGGGGACAGCCCAGGAGCCTTGAGACAGGTGCCGGGGCTAGCTGCAGACAGTGTGACAGAGACAAACTAGACCCACCTCCTTAGCTTGAAGCATGGCTCTCACTTTCTTCCCAGAACTGCACAATGAACAGCAGGAGGGGAGAAGCGAGAAGCGGGTAGGAAAAAGGCCCCCCAACATCAAGTGTCAGGTGTTGTCTGAACTGATGGAGCACTTCTCACCAAACTTCGTGTACAAATAAAATACGTATTTTTAAAACAAACCAATAAATGGCTTACGTAACCTGGTCTGGGCTCTGTTCTTGTGCTGAGATTTGACCAAGGTGGTGGCAGAGGCCCAAGGAGCCTGTGAGGAGGCCTCGTCCTGAGCAAGTCTGGAGAACGGTGGTGGTGGAGAACGGTGGTGGTGGAGAACAGGGAGGGAGATTTCGAGAACCAGGAAGGACTTCCCGCTATTCTCCTGGGAAAATTGCTGGGAGCGTGGGCTAGTCCAGGAAAAGTTGGGTGTGCGGAGAGCCATCTGCTCCCCATGAGAGGGCACTGGACCCTGCCTTCCCAGATTCCCAGTCTGGGACACTGAGGAGAGGGTAGACAGCACCCATGAATGGTTCCCAGCTTCTCTCCAGACACAGTAGCATGGGAGTGGGAAGGGTAGCAGCTCCCAGGGCAGGAGCCGGGCCTTGGACCTGTGACACCAGACACGGGCTTCCTGGCCTCCCCTGCCCCTCACTCCTCAGTCCACAGCCCCTCACTGCTGCCAGCCCACCATACGCCACAAGTGCTCTGCCAGCCTGCAGGACCTCCTCCGTGGCTGGAGCCAGTGGGGCCTTCTCTGTTCCTCCACAGCGTTTAACTGGACAGCAGCCCCTTCTGGAAATCCTCTCCTCCCCTGGCTTCTGTGGCACCACCCTCTCTGGGGTTTCTTCCTGCTTTTTCTTTTTCTTTTCCCTGATTGTTTTATATTGTAGTAAAATACACATAAGATAAAATTTACCATTTTAAACATTTTTAAGTGTACAGTGGTATCAAATACATTGACACTGTTGTGCAACCATCACCACCATCCATCTACAGAACTCTCTTCATCTTGAAAAACTGAAGCTCTGTAACCATCATACAACAGCTCCCCATTCCTCCCTCCCCCAGCCCCTGGCAACCACCATTCTATTGTCTATCCCTATGAATTTTACTATTCTAAGTACCTCATATAAGTGGAATTATACAGTATTTGTCCTTTTGTGACTGGCTTGTTTCACTTAGCCTAATGTCTTCAAGGTTCATCCATGTGGTCGCATGTGTCAGAATTTTCCTTCCTTCCCTCCATTGCACGGACACACCACATTTGCTCTTCCATTCACCCATCGATGGACACTTGGGCTGCTTTCATGTTTTAACTACTGTAAGTAATGCTGCTATGAACATGGGTGTGCAAATATCTCTTCAAGATCCGCCTTCAATTCTTTTGGGTACATACCCAGAAGTGGAATTGCTGGGTCACAAGGTAATTACATTTTCAGTTTTTTGAAGAACTGCCATATTGTTTTACACAGCAGCTGTACCATTTCATATTCCCACCAACAGTGCACAAGTGTTCTGATTTCTCCATATCTTTGTCCACACTTACTATTTTCTCTTTTGTTTTGTTAAAATAATACACATCCTAATGGGTTTGAGGTGCTATCTCATTGTAGTTTCAATTTGCGTTTTCCTGGTTTTTAGCGATGTGCTTATTGGACATTTGTATATCTTCACGTTTTCCTGGTTTTTAGCGATGTTAACATCTGTTCATGTGCTTATTGGACATTTGTATATCTTCTTTGGAGAAATGTCTATTCAAGTCCTTTGAATAGCGTTTTCCTGGTTTTTAGCGATGTGCTTATTGGACATTTGTATATCTTCTTTGGAGAAATGTCTATTCAAGTCCTTTGAATAGGGTTGTTTTTTGTTGCTGTTTTTAGGAGTTCTCTAGATGAGTATATTAATACACTCATCAGATACATGATTTACAAATATTTCTCCCATTCTGTGGGTTACCTTTTTACTCTGCTGATCTTTTCTTTGGATGCACTAAGTATTTTAATTTTCATAAAGTCCAATTTGTCTATTTTTTCTTTTGTTGCCTATTCCTCCTCCTGTCCTTTATTTTTTTTTCTTTTTTAGTCTCTTTTATATTATTTATTTATTTATTTGCCGTTACCTCAAACATTTATTATTTCTTTGTGTTGGGATCCTCCTGTTTTGTTTTGTTTTGTTTTGCTTTTATTGTGTCTTTCCAGCCTTCTGAAAGTGTTCAAGCTCTTTAGGCCCTAGGCCTCTCCCAGGTAGAGAGTGGAAAAGACATTCTCATCCCCTTCCATGGCTGTGAACAAGAGTCTTGAATCTTCATCTTGAGCCCAGGCCTCTCTGCTGAGCCCCACGCCAGCATCACCAGCTACCTACTTGGGACATCTCCAAAGCTTTCAAGCCCAACCCATCCAACACTGACCTTCTCTCTCTCACCCAGAGCATTCCCACAGATGCATCTTCACCTGCACCCTCCCTCTCACCTCCTCCCCCGACCCTGCTGGCTCTACCTTCTTAGTGTTTTTCAAGTCCCACCACTTGGTTCCATCTTGTTGACCCTTCCTTGGTTGAAGCCAGAATCTCGCCTCACGGAGACCACCACCTGGCAGGTCCTTCCTCTAACCTCACTCATTCCAAACTCTTCCCACTCAGCTACCAGAGTGATATATTAAGCTAATTACTCCCTGGATAGAAGTGCTCAGTGGCTTCCTGTTGCCTCAGGACCAAGGCAAACCCCTCACATGGCCTCCAGCTTTGCCAACCTCTGTCCCTGCATCTCTCTCCAACTTCTCAAGGGCTCCAGGCTCTTACTCCTGCCAGCTGCTGTTACCTCTCCCCAGAAGGCTGTGCTCCTTTCCACTCAGGCTTCAGGTCTCCCCTGAACATCCCCTCCTCTGGGGACCTTCTATGACACAGCCCAGCCCCTTTCCCATTACTTGCCCCCTCCTGGTACCTCCCTGTCACAGCACTTGACAAATGCCTCTCAAATGCCTGTGGTGCCAGGATGTGAACATGACCCTGATGTAATAGCATCCAGCCTTTATTTTTGTCTTTCCCTGTCCCTTTCAGCTTTATTCAATAGAGATCATCTTCCCTGGCCCTGGATGAAAACCTAGGCAGATCCTGTAGCTTTTCAGCTCAGTCTTGGATAAAAAGAACAGTAGCCTGCAGTCCCTTTACATTGTAAAAAGAGCCTCAGCCTGGTCATGAGAAAGGCCAGTCCCATGAATAATCAGAGACAGAGTGGCTGGGTGGCTTCTCCTCCCCAGGCCAGGCAGATGGTTAGAGCACACAGGCATTTTTGTGGGCTTTTTGAAGATTTCCTGCTGATTCTCCCCCCTGCAGTTTCCACAACCCAGGAGACGCACTGTCTTCTGGGGGACTCCTTGGAATCTCCTCCTTTGCCCATGGGCTCCCGTGGGTCCACTCCAGCCTCCTCCTGCCAAGGTGGCCTTGTCGAGGTAGCACACACTGGCTCTCTCCCTGCCTGCTCACCTCTCGCCACAGCAAACATTCAGAGCACCTGCACCCACCCCTCCACTCTGGGGTGGGGGCCCTGCCCTGACAATAGCACACTTTGTAGCCACTGCAGAGCAGCTGGCCCACAACCTCCCCCCAGGTGCCCAGGGCTGGAGTCAGCCCATGGTCACCCATGTACCTGAGCTTTCTTGGACCCAGCGAGGACCAGGCCTCCATGTCTCTGGCGTCTCAAAGCTCTCCAAGAAACCCCTTGAAGCCCCCTTGGCAGGCCCAGGTTCAGAAGGTAGCACACACCCCCGACAAAGCCCTCCCCCAAGGTGAGGCCACAGGGTCCTGGAAACACCTCAGTGACAGCTCTCTTCACAGGAACAGCTCACAGTTTCCCTCAGCCCTCCACTCTCTCAGACCCCTGTGTATATCCTTTGTCATTCTATAACCTTTATGTCATTTTCCTTGTAAACAACCTGCATATGAGAGACAAATGGTCTGTACCCTGAAACCCTTGGTATTGGTCCCTTGGTCAAAACTGGGGCAGGAACAGTCCATTCTAACCTCCTGTGACACTTTCCCCAATCGGACCAGGGCTTCTCAAAGGACAGGGCATGTCCCAGTGTAGTGGGCCACAACCAGCTTTTTAAAAAAGAATATCAGTATTTAAAACAGCAGCATATCCTACGTGGTAAGCGTGTGTTTTTTTATGAAGTTGTTCCTTCAGACAAATACAAAACTTGAGTGTGCCTGTGTGTCTGTCCTGGTGAGTGATGGAAAATAAACTCCTTACTAGAAATCCCAGTGAAAAGAATCTGAAAGCAACACAAGGACAATGTTTAATGTTTTACTCACCACTGCACCCCAGGACCTAGCTCGGTGGCTGGCACGTGGCAGTAACTCAACTATTTGTGGCCTGTATGAGGAGACGAGGGTGGTCCCATGCTGCGACCCCTGCCGTGAGGCTGGGAGCCAGGTCAGGTCTCCTCCCTCACAGGCTCCAGGGACACTAACAACCACCTCCATCGGGGCCAGTGGGGCGGCTCTCTCCATTGCTCTTGCAGCCAGGGCTGGGGTGTGGGTTTCTCAGCTCCCTGGGGGGGGGGGCTTGCCCTGGCTGCCCGGTCTGGAGCAGGCTCAGCCAGAGGGAGGCATGAGTGGGGCCAGGGCCGAAGTCANCTGCCCGGTCTGGAGCAGGCTCAGCCAGAGGGAGGCATGAGTGGGGCCAGGGCCGAAGTCATGAGAGGAGGCCTGCGCTCGCCACAATGCCACAGCTGTCACTGGGCTACTCTGGGGTGAGGTGGGGGTCCAGGCAGTGGGTGGCTCTGTGAGTGATGGATGCCGGCTCCTGTGTCACAGGGAAGGCATGCGACCCAGAGAGCTCAGCCCTTGGCAGGGAGAGAGATGCTCCTGGACAGACGTTAGCTCTCACCCTGGGGCCATGGCGCTGGCAGCTCCCCTACCCCGTGCCAGCAGCTCCTCCGCCATCAGCCCTGACAGCCACGAGACTCAGTGCCCAGGAGGCAGGGGAGACAGAGGCCCAGGCACATCAACAGGCAGAAACAGAAACAAGGGCATCAACTGAGATCAAGGCAAGGGTGTGGAGGCAAAGACATCGAGGGGCAACCACCAGAGGGCTCAGGGAAGCTGCAAGGTTAGCGTCCCTAAGCCCCGCTGCTCCTCATGGTCCGTCTGTGCTGGCACAGTGCCTCCACACCCCACCATCGCTTGCAGCAACTGTTCCTGTGTGATCCCCCACGAGGCTAAGCGCTGTGTAAGGCCAGGCCAGGCCCCATCCCAGTGCCTGGCACAGATGAGGTGCCAGGAATGTATACAGAAGAAACAAACCAATCAATCAATGCATTCACTCTCTGCTGGATTCACCTGGATCCTCTCCTCCATTTGAACCCTTCCTGTCCTTGGAGGTCTCCTGCTCCTTCCCTCACCAGCAGTCCCACCTTCCACTCTGTTTCTCTGGAAGGAGGTCAGACACAGGGCCATTTGAGATCCTCACCCAGATGGAGCCACTCTTGTGCACACACAAGGCACAGAGGCTGTATTCAGGGTCCATGTCAGGGGCGGGGGAGGACACAGGGAGATGCCCACAATCCCAGGAATGAATCTCACGCTTCCTCTCCTAAACCCCCTTGGGCCAGGGGCCTCAGGACATTCCCAGGGACAGAGGTAGGCAGACAGGCCAGAGGGGAGTCAAACAGAGGGGGTGGCTGAGGGAATTCATTCAGAAATGACATTCAGGGCCGGCCCGGTGGTGCACTGGAGAGTGCGCTACTTGGGAGCGTGGCGGCGCTCCTGCCAAGGGTTCGGATCCCATGTGGAGACCG
>NW_007726411.1:465699-467698 GCF_000696425.1 Galeopterus variegatus | reverse complement strand
GAGACCGGTTCCCGCTCACTGGCTGAGCGCGGTGCGGGCGCAACACCGAGGGTTGCAATTCTGTTACCGGTCAGTAAAAAAGACAAAAAGGAAAAAAAAAGAAATGACATTCAAAGGCTGGCAGCTGCCAACCTCCATCTGGGGGATCCCAGAGGGACGCTGGGTGCCCTGCAGGAGGCACCACCCTTTTGCAGGAATCCCAAGCCAGCCTAAAAGGCAGGGGTCGGGGCCAGGCCAGCCTGAGCCCAGCACGCGTGATGACCACCCTGACAACCACTTCCTCCCATGCCAGCTCACGGGGCTGGCATCCCCAGGCAGCTGCCAGGCACCTGCTGCCGGAGAGAAAAGCCCCATCACCCCAGCCTTTGTGGAGACACAGGCCAGCTTGGATTCCAGAAAGGCATGTGAGGTCAGAGCAGGGCCCCTTCTCCGGATGTATGCTGACCAGCCAGGAGTATATCCTGTCCCTTTGCCTGCCCTGCTCTGTGCTGGCCTCTGTGTGGGGCAGAGCATCAGGGAGAGAATGTTCGAATATTAAGTGCAACTGGTCAGGGGGCCAGCTTGCCTCCACTATCTGTCCTGAGAGCTGCCTCTCCTTGGGGACCATCTCAGGCAGCACCCCTCTTCCTGGAAGGCCAGAGACCAGGCCACTTCTGCATAGAAGACTGTGAGAGCCACTGCAAGGACAGTGGAGGGCAGGGAGGGCTTGCCCAGGAGGAGAGGCTGGTTTACGGAGATAATTGGGCCTTCTGTATCCTGTATCAATCCATCACATTTATAGCCTTCACTCCAGACAGGAGACAACGAGGAAATGACAAAAGCCAATAAGGCCAATAAATATAGGGTAATGGAATAACCAGTATGTGCAGCCCATTCCCTGAGCCCCAGAGCTGGGAGCAGGGCCAAGCCTCTCCCTTCTGTCTCTGTCTTGACTTCACCTACAGGCCCCAGGAGACAGCTAAAACCTCCTGATGCCCCCATGAGGATGCCTGGCTGGATTTCCAGCTGCTCAGGCCAAAAACCTTGACGTCATCCTTGCCTCATCTCTTTCCCTCACATCCAATCCAGCAGGAAGTCCTGTTGGCTCTGCCTTCAAAATATACCCCAAGTCCAACCACTTCTCAACACCTCCACTGGCACCGTGTGGGTCTGAGCCACCACCATCTCTCCTGGATTCTCCCAGTGGCTCCTAACTGGTCCTTGCCCCCTCCTGTTCTCCACACAGCAGCCAGTGGGATCCTTTTAAAATCAAGTCAGATAAGGCCACTGCTCTGCTAGGAACCCTCCAATGGCCGCTCTCATTCAGAGCAAAAGCCTGAGCACTCATACAGCCTCCATGATCCAGCCCTGCTCCCCACCGCCTGTCTGAGCCCCCCCGCAACCCCGTCTCTTACTCCACTTCAGCCACACTGACTCCTTGCTGGTCCTGAACAGGCCAGGCATGCCCTGGCCCAGGGCTTCGGTGCTGGCTGTTCCCTCTGCTTGGTGTGTCCTTCCCCCAGGGACCGGTCTGGCTCGTCTCCTTCCTCTTCCAAGTCTTTGCTCAGACATCACTTTTGCAATGATGCCGACTGTGACCATCCTATTATCACCCTTTTTAAATGCACAGTTTGATGACTTTTAATAAATGTAGTACAGCCACCACCATAATCAAGGTATCTGACATTTCCGTCACACCAAGTTCTCTCATCTCTAGAGTCAACCCTTTCCCCAGCCCCCTGCCCCTTGCAACCACTGATATGTTTTCTGTTTCTATAAATGTGCTTTTTCTGGAGAGTACATAAAAATGGAATAGAATTGCATGCAGCTTTTTGTGCCTGGATGCTTTCACTTAGCACAATGCATTTGAGATGCCTCCATGTTATTGCCACTATCGGTTTGTTCCTTTTTATTGCTAAGTAGTATTCCAATAAATGGTTTCATTCAATAGTTAATGGGCATTTGGGTTGTTTACAATTTTTTGCTATCATGCATTAAGCTGTTATGTACATTTGTGTAC
>NW_007726411.1:463405-464897 GCF_000696425.1 Galeopterus variegatus | reverse complement strand
CATCATTTTAATTAGCATTTCCATGTTGACTAATAATGTTGAGCGCCTTTTCATGTGCTTATTGACCATTCTTGTATCTTCTTTGGTGAAATGTCTGCCACTGTTTTTAAAGAGCTATAAATAACTGCTTCTATACTTACATCAGCATTCGAAGGAGCAAGACTCCTTGTAAGTGTGACAACATTCCATTGCTCTGCCATGGGCATGCTGTTGATCTGGGGAAACTGACCTCACTGTTCTAGTGTCTGTTTCCTCATCTTCTAAAATGGGGATAATAACAATGCTTATCTCCTAGGGTAGTGTGAGGATTGTGTAAATTAACACATGTAAAGAATTTACAATAATTTAGGAGCTGGCTTGTTAGCTCACTCGGTAGAGCATGGTGCTGATAACACCAAGGTCAAGAGTTCTAATCCCCACATTAGCCAGCCACCAAAACAAAACAAAACAAACAAAAAAAGAATTTACTATAATCCATGGTACATAGTAAGCACTTAACAAATGTGCAGTACAGTGACAATGATGACGACTAACCTCGATGTGACTTGGTCATGTCAACCTCATCTCCCTCTTCGGAGCCCTGTGTTTTCATCTGTAAATGACTGAAAGAGAGGGGCCTGTACAATCTCTTAAATCCTGTCCACAGTAGCATCTACTGAGTTCCTGAATTACTATTTACTGACATGTTTACTGACACACCCGCATAGGTCCCCTCCCCACCCAGGGGACACTGGAGTTACACACACACACACACACACACACACACACACACACATACACACACACACACAGCAGCAGCAGCAGCAGCAGCAGGAAGCTTAACCCGCCCCCCAATCCAAATGGCCTAGGGCCCAGCTACTCAGTCACCAATGAGAGAGACCATGAAAAACTGGAAGGACAGGGGAGATGGAGAAGATGCGGGAAGAGTTGGGAGGGGCAAGGACAGCAGCAAGGCCAATGGATGCTGGGAGGCTGGGGAAAGCAGCACAGACTTGCAGCAGCTCAGCTTGCTCTCCCCATTCCACCCCACAGCTCTGCAGGGGCCAGGCCTCCACCAGCCCCACACTTATCCCACCCTGATCTCTGGGGGAAAGCTGGACCCCCACAGGAAACGTCTCAAGCCCCTGAGCCTCTCCCTCAGGGGCAGCATAGGGGGAGGAGGATGAGTATTGGGAAATCAGTGCACGCAGATCTGGGGCTGGTGCCAGGGTGCCACAGGGAGCGGGGAGGAGGTGATGAGAGAAGGGCATGGCAGCTCGGCAGGGCCCAGGCCACTGGCAGGGCAGGAGTTGGGGCTGGGGTGTGACGAAGGGAGCTGAGGGGCTGGCAGGCTGGAGAGCTGAGGGGCCATAGGGGCTGGAGGACAGGGAGTTCTAGAAGACCAGACCAGGGAGAAGAGGGGGCACTAAGGGGCCAGGTGCAGGAGGGGTGAGGAAGGTGAGAGGCAAGGGGCCAGGGCTAGGTCCGGGGGAGACGAGCCCCAGGCCTTCCC
>NW_007726411.1:461839-462561 GCF_000696425.1 Galeopterus variegatus | reverse complement strand
TCCCCCCCCCCCCCCCAGCCCTTCACTCCCACTAAGCACACTCTTCACGCTCATTGTCACCTCCTCAATTGCGGGCAGCCCCTCCCAGCCTGCCCAGCCACCGCCTCAGTGCCACCCTCAACACCCGCCTGCTGCCAGCCCCAGCCACAGAGTGCCCGAAGCCACCTTCTCTGCTCCTACACCTCAGCTGAAGACCACCCAACCCCAAGGATAGACTCACTACCAAGTCACCCACTGGTCCCTCTCTCCCTGCCACCAGCCCTACCTGCCACTTGACCAAGCGCCCTTTCTCTTGAGTGGAGGCTGTGACATTTGCAGGTTAAATGAGCACTGGCAGCAGGGCTAAAGCCCAGTCAGCAGGGCTGACACCAGCGGTCATACCCAGGAGTGAGTGACAGGAGGCCCCAGATTCAGAGGGGTCCACTTCCTCACTCACTCAGTGAGGTCAGCCTATACATGGGACCAGCTGGGGAAACTAAGTCATCTGTCCATTTTTCATCTGGCAAACATTTATTGAGCATCTTATAGATTCTGGCATTACAACAATGAGCAAAAACAGACAAGATCCTTGCCATCATGGAGCTCACAGTCGCATTAGGGAGACAGATAATAACCTCAAAATCAATAAACCAGGGCTGTTAACAGTTACGAAACCATGGTGGGGCCGGCCCGGTGGCGCACTGCTACAGTGCGCCGCTTGGGAGCGCAGCGGCGCTCCCGCC
>NW_007726411.1:447355-461162 GCF_000696425.1 Galeopterus variegatus | reverse complement strand
CAGTTAGATAGTGTTTTCTTCCCTCCCAGAGGCTCTGAGCTCCTTATGTAAACTGATGCATCTCCTCCAGCACCAGCTTTGCATATTAGGTATCTCAGGGAGAGGAAGCTTTGGATCTAGTCTCAAAACAGTTAACTGAGTCCATGTGGAGGACCACGACTACCCACTCACCCTACATTTGCATAATTAAGAAAGCCATTCAAGCGACCTTCACTGGACTCCAGTCATTTTAAACTGTACCTGCTACCTGTGGACATGGACAGTGGGCTGTACCAGGCATTTAAATCCTCCTTTCTGGGCCAGCCCGGTGGCGCACTCTGTAGAGTGTGGTGCTTGGGAGCGCAGCGGCGCTCCCGCCGAGGGTTCGGATCCCATATAGAGACCAGTCCGCTCACTGGTTGAGCGCGGTGTGGGCGCGACACCGAGGGTTGCGATCCTGTTGCCAGTCGCAGTACGGGCGCGACACTGAGGATTGCGATCCCGTTATTGGTCACGAAAAAAGACAAAAAGAAAAAAAAAAAAAGTCCTCCTTTCTGGTCCCCAGAGACATGAAGTGGCTCGTTTGGAGAGCTGAATTCCAATGGCACCCATCCTCCACACAGGCTTTGGTCTGAGTGCTTTTCATGCAGGAAAAAAGGCCACTTCCAGGTGGAAATCTTCCAAATGTGTCTTCTCCAATCACCCTGTCACCAGATTGTTCTAAGCAAAAACTTTCTTGTAAATTATCTTTGCCTTTGGCTGTTCACACACAAAGGTCACATAGTTGTCTGCCTCTGATATCACACGTGTAGCTGGGGAAATGGTTTCAGAAGTTCCCATAGCTGGAATCTCCACAGGAATTCTGACCAAGAAAGGGGAGATGAGGTCATGATAAAGAGGGAAAGGAAGGAAAGAGAAGGTGGGGAAGACCCAGAGTGTTCTAGAGAAGGAGAGGGGAATCTCTGCCTAAGGTCATCTTGCTTCTTTCTCCCCCTTCCATCCCTAAGGTACATTTTCTTCAGTGGTCCCTGCCCCCACCTCATCCAAGTGAACATGTAATAAAAATGGTCAACTTGAAGCAATAACACACCAGTATCAATGAGCACACCCAGCACCCAAATCTTGATTTCTAAATACCATTCTCCATTAAAAAAAATCAGGGCTCCCTGGTGAAATGACTGATTCTGGGTTAGAGCAGAGAACACCAGATGAGCCTAAAACATCTTGTTGAACCAGAAAGTAAGAAAGTGCTCAAAGACTGATGGCGCTATGTAAAAAGACATAGGAGCCAGTTTGATGGGCCTACTAGTAAGTTTAGAAGAAATGATGGAGTAGAAAATTACCAATGGATGAAAAGTAGGGGGTAAAAGTTTAATGAGAAACATAGTCTTAAAGTATCTCCCCACAATTATTTATATTGCAAAGAGAACAGAGTAATTCTACAGTGGCAGAACTTGGCAGATCACCAAGTGATCAGAGATAAAATTTCTTACAAATGAAAAAATCAATGCCATATGCCTCCTGAAGTGATAGTCTGAGAAAGACACAACATCACCTTTGTAGTAATCTTGCCAAAAATGCATAACCTGAAACTAATAATGAGGAAACATCAAACAGAATTTAAGCAACATCATTCTACAAAATAACTGGTCTATACTCTTCAAAAATGTCAAGTTCAAGAAATACAAAGAAAGCCTGAGGAACTATTCCAGATTAAAGGAAGCTAAGGGGACATGACAACTAACTGTAATGGGTGATGCTGGAACAGGAATAAATAGACATAACGGAGATATGAATGAGACAACTGATGAAATCTGAATATGAACTGTAGATTAGAGAACAGCATTAGATCAACAGATTTTCTGACTTCGATAACTGTACTAGGTTTTGTAAGAGAATATCCTTGTCGCTACCAACTCACACTGCAATACTTTGAGGTAAAAAGGCACAGCATCTCCAACTTATTCGCGAGTGAGTCAGAAAAAAATGTGTATGTGTATATACACTATGTAAAATATATACATAACAGAGGGTACATTGTCACACACATATATATATGAGGAGAGAAAGATAAAAATAAATGGGCAAAATATAAACAGTTGGTGAATCTGCATAAAGGGGAAATGGGAATTTCTTGCAACTTTTCTGTAAATAAGTTTGAAATTATATTAAAATAAGATTAACAAAAATATTATTAATATATTAAGCCAATAATTCACTCTGTGCCAGGCACTGCTCAAAATACTTTATCTGTTTTAACTCATTTGGTAGTTACAGAAAGTTTTACAAGGTATATGGTTCTATCTATCATCAGTGTGGTCACCTTCCCTTTACAGATGGGGAAACTGAGGCACAGAGCAGTTAAGGTACTTGCCCAAGCCCCACCATTTGGCAAGATGGCAGAACTGGGATCGGACCCCAGGTCAGTCCACCTGGCTCCAGAGTCTGTGCTCTTAGCCAGTATGATCTGCTGTGTCATAAGCTGTGCAGAGCCTGAGAATGGAGCCCATAGACAAGAATGCATGCAGAAGACACGTACTCCCCCCCACCCCCTCCCCACACACACATGGCCTGGTGCAGCATGGCTGCAGTCTGCAAATCAAAATAGTCTTCAGGTCTGAACACAGAAGAAAGCCTTTCAGAAAGTGCAAGTTCAGAGTTTAGTGCCTTAGGGCCTAGGGTCCTGGAGTGCAGCGGGATAAGGGCCTGGACAAAGACCCTCCATCCTGGAGGGTTTCCTGCAGCCTCTGGCTTAGTCCCATTTGTCTTCTCCTTCCCTACAGATCTGAGCTTGTTTCTCTTTCTCCAAGACTTCTTTGCTCCCCCCACCTCATGCCCACAAACCCAAAAATAAAGGGTTTCTGGTATTGGCCTTCTGGTGAACAATGCCTGGGACCTTAGAGAAAAAAGTGTGGGCCTAGAAAGAGCTGTGGCCCAAAAGCTGGAGTTGAGGGATGATGACTCTGGAAGCCAATGGCCCCAAGGACTAGAGGAGACAAGGTGAGGAGAGAGACAAGAGAACAAGCCATTGAGATGCACCCAGGGATAAGAAGCCCCAGCCAGTGCCAGGTTCCAACAACGGCAGTAATTGCAGGAACAGGCCTGGGGTGGAGGGTAAGGGGGTATCCTCTTTGCTACTGTGCCAGAAAGACTGAGGGAGGCTTGCTCCCTACCATCCCTGAGAAGGCTGGGGCCTCAAGGAGCAGAAACCAAGTCTTCAAGCTAGGGGCTGAATGTCAGGGAAGAGGCCTGGTTGGTTGGGCCTGGCTAGTCTGGAGGGGAACTGAGGGTGGGGAGGAGAAAGATGCTGACGTCTGAATTCAGAAATGGAGTGGACCCCCGCCATCACCCTCCCTGCCGAAGGGCCTGTCACAAGGCAGCCGTAGCTCACACCCGCTTATCAGGGCTGGGGTGTGGAGAGGGTGTCACGGACAGGAGATAGGGCCGGGACAGGGCTGTCCACACCGGTCCTGCTCTGCCTCCCTCATTCACACCTCCTCAGAGGCCCTCAGCCCACACTGCCCCTGCGGCCTCCAGCCTGCCCCATCGTGCCTCATCTGCAAACCACCTCTGCAGGCTGCTTCTCCAAGGATTGCTCTGCCCCAGACAGTTAAAAGGCACCACACGGAGAGGAACCCTGGACACGGTCTAGCCCAATCCCTCACTTTATAGATAGGGAAACTGAGGAGTAAGGAGGTGCCACTTGCCTAAAATCGTATCGCAAGCACATACAAGAGCCAGAGCCAGAAGAAGGGCTCTGACCCCAGACCAGCCTGAGAGTCTGAGCCTCAGCCTGGGGACCCCTGAGAGCAGGGTCCCAAGGGCCATAGTGAAGGGGGAGCGAGGGACACATTTATCCTTGAGCAATGTCAGTTTATTCAAGTTTTAGCCTCATGGAGGGAGAGGGGCACAATCACTTCTTACTGTCCTGGGCTCTACTTATTTTGGATAAGACCCAGGGTTCTTCTGTCTCTGGCCCCAGACTGGGCCTCCTCTGCCTGTGTCCGAATGGCACACATGGCAAGGGGTCAAAGTCTCCCTCTGAAGTGGTGGGCAGGGTGGGGCAGGGAGGTGGAGGGGGGCACAGAGCACATCAATTGGGAGGCTAGAGGGAGAAGTCAGGGGCCCTTCGTGGTGGAAGGGAACTGAAATGTCCTGCCTGGTGGTCGAAAGAGTCAGTTTGGACCCACCTGTACCAAGACTCAGCAAACTAAGACCACTGCCTGCCACTGTCCCCACCCGCACAGCTTTAGAGGACATTTCGGTAGGAAGGACCCCTGGCATCACAAGAGGCAGGACATTTCATCTTGTGCCTGTGGAGTGACAGGGGCTGGAGGAGGGAGAGAACGGAAATAATTCCGTTCCTGGTTGGGGATAGGGGAGAGGGTGGGATTTCACACCTGCACACAGCTGGAAGACCTAATTTTAGCTCTGTTTCCCCCAGGACCACACACACAAAAGCCCCGGCTCAGCACACTGACTGCTGCCTCCTCACTACCATCTTCCCACCAGGGCAGGCTGCCACAGACCAGAGACCAGACTCTGCAGAGCCTAATGTAGGTGCCCGGAGAAAGCGCCCTGGAAGCCAAGTATGCTGTCAGCAATGCTCAGCACCCCGGGGTTACCCAAGACACAGGCCCACTGCTCTGCCCACAACTACAGCTGGGCCCTAGTCCCCACCCTTCCTGCATCCCCCACAGGGAGAATGAGCACACTAGAACTCGAGCATGATAGGCTCAACTTTTCCAACTTATTAGGTAAATTCAAAACATTTCTTGAGCACCTACTATTTGCAGAACCCTGTGGAGACTCCAGAAAGGAGTCAACTCCATTATGTGTCTGCCTCAGGGCACTGTAGGGCTAAGATGAGTAAATGCATTAATGACTTAATTATAAAGCAAATTAAAATAACTGCAACCATCTTGAGAGGTGGAGAGTAAATATTACATTGGGAGCCAGAAAATCTTAAATTCCTGGAATTTAAGGTTCCTCGTTTGTGAAATGAAGTGAATAGCTCCTACTCGAATAGTAGAATGAATAGGCTCTGATGGGAAAACACTTTGCAAACTGTAAAGCACTGATACTTTCAAATAGTTGGTAGCAACACATCATACAAAGTCTTATGATTTGAGAAGAGATCAAACTGTTTCCACCTGGTCCACAGCTTAACACCATACTGAGGTCAGGCTCTGCCCTTCACACTCACAGACGGTATTACTTTCATCAGTCACTGACAATCATTTTCAAGAATTCATAGTAACTGTCTATCATTTATTAAGGGCTTGCCAAACTGCATATGCTGCCTTATTCAACCTTCAACCAATCCTGCTGGTCACTCTCAACCTGCTCCCAGATGAGAAACCTGATTCAGAAAGATGAAGTCAGTTGCCCAAGGCTGCCCACTGATAAGTGGGAGGATGAGCTGGGGACCTAAACATGCCTCCCCACCACACAGCACGACAGGTGTCCAAAGTGTTGGCCCAGCCATGCCAGGTGGACCCAGAGATACAGCAGACACTCCCCCTGTCCCAGAGTCACTCAGACAAACTGTGATGGAGACCCATTTCTGCACTGTGCAATCAATTTAGTGTCCTTTCTCTTTTGAAAGAAACAGAAATGAATTTAACAGAAAATATCAGAGCACATCGTCACTTGAAGCTTGTTGGGTATGTGAAGCAATACCCACGTAAAAAGAATTTTTTACCAAAGGGATCTTCCTTGTCTGTTGTCTCCTTTAATGTTTTTAACAAACACATTGAAGGCTTGTTTATCTGATCTACAATTTCAAAGCTGAGCGGCACAGCTAACATGTCAGATGGCCAAATCAGGATCATCAAGAATGTGAACTCACTTGAAGATGGGTAGGAACTATAAGATGAAATCTTAACAGTAGGGCATACAAAAAATCTCACATTTTTCTTCCAAAAATTGACTATGTAAGTGCATAACGGGAAAGTGATTTGACAGTAGATCATGTGAAAAAGACCTGGAGCAGTTAGCTGGAGTGAGTTCCACATGAACGAGTGGTATAGTGAGAAGAGTGACATGTCCCTAAAAAGAGAAGTCAATACTCCTACTCAATTCAGCATTGCTATTACCACATACTGAATGCTTTGCCCAGATGTGGCTGCCGCATCATGAGGGCATGTAAAGTCATGATGGCAAAGGGGCTGAAATCCAGGAGCACCTGAGTGTGAAATGAGATGCCCTGATGCCTTTATGAGCTTCCTATCTCGACAGGACAATTGGGTGAAAGGTGCCAGCCAGTTCTGTGTGGTCTGGAATAGCAGTTTGGGCCTGTCATTGATGGGAAGGAGATACAGGGACAGTTTCAGCTTAATTTTATGAAGCTCTACTATAAAGGAAATTGGGTACCAAAGGAATGGGAGGAAGTTCTCCCTTAGAGATATTAAGAAGCTCAAAGTCCACCTACCTGACAGAGGACCCCTGCCTAGGGAATGTGTGTGTTGGGAGAGGTGGAGGGAACGGTGTGTTCAGTAGGAAACAGAATAGTTCCAAACACTGGTTGATCATCAGAATCACCACTATTACTTTTTAAAAAATACAGATTCCAGCCCCACATCAGATCTGCTGAATCAAAATCCCAAGGGTGTGCTTAAAGAATCTGTATTTTTTTGAAGTTCACCAGGCAGATTGTTCTAGATTAAGAGACTAGACACAGTGATAAGAACCTTGATTGAAACCTGGATTTTTTTTTTTAAAAGTAAAAAAGACATTTTGGAACACCTTGGCAAATTTTAATAGGGACTGTTTATTAGATGATATTGACTCCTTGGTAATTTTCTTAGATGTAATAATATATTTTTAAAATATAGGGGAATATCCTTTTCTTAGGTAACACAAGCTGAAATATTAAAAAGTGAAGTGTCATGTCTCCAATGTTTTTTTTAAACAATGAATTACTTTTAAATGGCTCAAGAAAAAAAGAAAGCAAATGAGACAAAACATTGGTGGAGGGAACAATTATTATGCTCTTCTTTCAACTTTTCTGTAGGCTTAAAATTTCTCAAAATAAAGGTGGGAGGAAAAATTAAGCTATGAAGGTAATCTGATGTGAGCCAAACATGAGGCCCACTGGACAAGGTAACCTCTGTTGTTCTAGCCTAAGAGCCTGGAGACTATATCTGAGGCTGACTGCATTCTTCGTGCCTTATAGAACTGAATGAAGTTCTATACTGGTGGTGTCACAGTTGAAACCGAGTCTTGTGGTGTGACATTAGGCCACAGTGACCCCTAGAGGTACTCTATACACTCAGGGGCATTCCAACCCCTAGGGGCATGTTCAGGAACACGAAAGAGAAGCTCATCCCCACTGTCCCAAATTAATAGGGCCCACATCAAAACGCAGTTCATCCTGCCTGGCGCTCCCTGATGACCTGAGGGTTTGTCCCTGAAGGTGGGGCTGGACTACGAAATGGAACACTGGATCCCTGATAGACAATCTCCAAAAACGACATCCAGAAAAGCAGGCCAGATTGAGAGTCACGGCATGGAGGCAGGCAGAAGCAGGAGCCATATCTGATGCAAGGCCACCCCTGCCCAGCTCTACTAGAATGAACCAGAATGAAAATCCAGGAGGAACACAGAGGTGTGCTGGGAGGGCCCAGAAGAGGGAAGAGCACATAAGGTATATATCGCGGTGAGCAGGAAACAGAACAGCAGAGTCTGTGCTCAGAGATAGGTTCAAAGACGGGCTGCTAATGGGCAGTTTAGAATTCCTGGAGTTAATGTCAATGAGACTTACTTACTCACAAGGATGGGGCCAGGAGACACAGGTGACATGGAAATACTCAGGATCATTGCAAGTGTAGGGCTGCGGGCCAAGCCCACCTCTGCGGGAAGCCATTCCGTCAAGATCAGACTGTCTCTCCTGCTGGGCTCTAATCAAAGTCTTCAAGAAAGGATATTAGTTTTCAATTTTTTGAAGGTCAAGGTGCAAGGGCAGAAATGTTAGCAGGTATTTAAGGGGCTGACATACCAATTCTCCTAACCTTTGTGACTTGTGTAAGGTCCACCTTTGCTACATACATCAGTGAAAGAGCTTTAATCCAGAGACTGAAAAGTTTGGAGTCACACAATAAAAATGTCATTGGAGGTGAAAAAAGATTAGGGAGTAAGCTCCCTTACCCACAGATGGGGGCATCCAGCAGCAGAGCCTGCCCAGGCTGGCAGTTCCTCAGGAGCAGGCTCTCCTTCAGACCAGGGACTCTGAAGGTAATCAGAACAGAAGGCAGACTCCCAGGTTCAGCCTGAGAATTCAGCTAGACCCAGGGAGGTACCGTCTGGATGGTGAACTGCTCGGGTTTGGTTGGTAATGAGGTGTTTCTCTGCTCAGAAGGATATAAGCAATGCCGGGGAAAGGTCTGGGGATCTGCTGCATGAGTCCACAATCATCAACAGCCACACTGAGGGGGCTGAAGTAATCTGATCCAGAGAAAAATTCTAAGCTCTAACCAATATTTACATTTAAAGTTTGAGGGGATTGTACTAGTCTGTTTCTGTTGCTTATAACAAAATACCTCGAACTAGGTAATTGGTAAGAAAATGAAATTTGCTTACAGTTTCTGAGGTTAGGAAGTCCAAAGTCCAGGAAACACACCTGGTGAAGGCCTTCTTTGATGGTGGCTTCAGAAACACAGGGTATCACATTGTGAGATGGTGGAAGCAGAGAGAGAGATTCGCACGTGCTCTCCTATTAAAGCCCTCAGAACCACACCCACGAACTAGGGCATGGTCCTTATAAACTAATCACTTCTTCAAGGCTCCATCCTTCAATTACCCTAATAGGATTTCCCAACTTCAACAGTTATAGTGGCGATGAAGCTTCAATGACTTTGGGCGGCAATTCAACCCACTGCAGCGACTCTTAATGAAAGTGTCGAGACAACAATTCAATCATCATGGTTGTACACCAACAAAATTTTCACACATAAAAATGAAGACTAGCAGACCACATTTTGTATTACAAGCTCTCACCTCTATTTTTGACAATGACCAGGTAGTATCTTTCATAAGAAATAAAAACCTAAGACACTTTAATTTTTTGATCCAAAAGTCAAGATTCTCTACCATATAGGTAGATGGGAGGTAGACACCTAGAATTTATCCCACATGGCTGCCCCCTCGGGACCCTGGAGAATCACCCAGGCCCCACCATCACCTCTCCATTAAGGAGAGAAAGGAACAGATTTTTGGTCACAGTGACATTTTGGCTCTATATCCCCAAGAAAAGAACTGGCACAAATTAATGGGGAACAGTGTGATAAAACAAAATGGTATTAATCAGGCTACTGTGTTCCGACCCCCAATTTTTCTTTTTTACCCAAATAAAGGAGCAGAACAAGGTCAATCATTATCATCTTATTTTTTTTACCTTAAAGCATTGGCATTTCTGCTAGAGACAAAACAAAAGCACCAAAAATATTGTTCTTGTAATACTACTTGGAAAGACAACAGTGGTATGAGAGATTTAGACAAGTTCTTTTCTTTTTTTTTTTTTTGGCTGCTGGCCAGCATAGGGATCCAAACCCTTGACCCTGGTGTTAAAACACCACGCTCTAACCAACTGAGCTAACTAGCCAGTCTTAGACAAGTTCTTATGCCCCAAAGATATTTTACTGCCTATACTTATGACAGCCCATGAAACGACTCTGTGTAAACGCAAATTTAGAGCTCTGGCTCAGAAAAACAGCCACTATTTCCCCCAGAGATGGTAAATGCCTTCGGACCTTTAGCCGAAAGCACCATCTGCCCTATGCTACCCCGGCAGACAAATAGGCACAGAGGTAAGCGAATCATGAGCTGGTGACTCTGTGGACACATACGCTTCTTAGGTTCCTTAATCTTTAAAACAAAAAGCTCACCTGAAAAGCAAAGAACCCATCTTTTCAGCACCATCTGGTCACTAAAAGAACTGCATCCCTGGATGCAAGCAGGGGTTCCAATAAACCCACAAAGCATTGTCCTCAAACTTTCAAACACTTGCTCTATTTCTTGCTAAGGAGGTTCAAGTCAGAGAAAATTAAGGTCCCTCCAGTTAGTGTAACAGACAAGAAACCAGACCCTTCTTACCAAGCAGGCCTCAGGACCACAGATACCCATGGAAATAGGTATTTCTGAGTCAAAAGCTTCCGTGTCAGGGAAGCTTTGAATCTACCTCAGCTGTCTTTCTTCTCTTACCCCTCTGTCCCTCATACTTTGTAGGTGACTTCTCTGGAAGAGTGAACCTTGAGCAAGATACTAAGCTCTCTAAGCCTCAATTTCCTCGCAGGTAAATTGGGGATAGTGGTAGCTACCTCAGAGAGTCATTGTGAAATAATACATGTATAGCACTGAGCTTAGCACTAAGTGAGCAGAAACTGTAGTTGTTGAATGCTTCTATATAGACAGAAATAGAGGAACAGCAAGCTCATCAGAGAAGAAACAAGAAGCAAACGTAAAGTACAAGTGGACAGGATAATAATACACAGAGCATTTCCAAAAGCTATCTCAAAGACCAAAGGGGGAAAAAACATACAATATTGCGTTCTAAGAAGGTTAGGGGGAAAGTCCTAGGGGGAAAGTACAAGTGGACAGGATAATAATACACAGAGCATTTCCAAAAGCTATCTCAAAGACCAAATCAAGTCCTAGGGGGGAAAAACATACAATATTGCGTTCTAAGAAGGTTAAGCAGATACATCAAAGACAATATATGATTTGAAGGCATGAAATAAACAGTGCCTTCATGTACTATACATCCAGAGAGACACAGTGTCATCTTACAGATACAGTCTTCCTGTTAACACAAGATCAGCCTTCAATCTGCAGGTGTGACAGCTTCCTTAATAATTAGTCCGTAAGTCAGATTAAACATTGACAAAAAAAGATTGCTGATCTTTCATATTTGGGGGAGTTTTTAGTCTTAAATTTAGAATTTCATCATTTCTTTAAAGCAAAGCCACTACAATATATTCACCTGAAGAGGGCATGCCTGCTTCATTACAAATGATATCACATATCTTCTGAGACAAAAATTAGGATGGCTTTCTTGTCTGGGTTTCTGACTGCTCCTTAGCTTTGAGTTCTTCTAGTTTCTTCTCGTAGTGACTCATGAAGTACTCATCTGGTTCAATCCCTGCATTCTTCAAATTTTCCATGACCTTTTCCAGTCTGAGCACTGATCGGGCTCCCTCAATTTTTCTTGTACTCAGGTACAGAGTGAACTCCTGGAAATCCAGAAGCTTACAGGTATCCACAGAGCAGATATTCCTGATATCACTAGTTCTATCCAAATGAGGAAAAAACACTAGTCCTGACAACTTCTCTAGGTCCTGGAGGCTCACTTGGAATTCAGTTAACTGGGGTTGGAAGCCAATGGCTTCATTGGGCACCACAAAGGCCCCCAGTGCCAGCGGTTCAGAAGATACTGGGCTTCTGCGAGCCAGAATCACCTTATAAAGGTGTGAAGGTACTGCCACGTTGTCATCACCAATCACCTGAAAACAAAACAGCCATATTAGTGATGCTAATTTGTGGTAGCAGTTCTTTTTCCTGAAAAGACTTATTAGATGCATTTCTGAAACTGTACTTATAAGCTACCCGACTCCATCCCAATGAATTAAAATTCAGCTGCCAAAGATACTAAACTGAAATACAGATTCACAGAGAAGATGAGTATAAAACAGGTCAATTCTGATCACATTCTTTAAAATAATGCCACCCCTAAGGGTAGGGGGTCAGGGTCTCTGCTCTGTTTGTAGGACCAAGGACAAAGGAATGCCACGAATGAGTCCTGGGTTTTTAATGGACAAGAAAAGCTGTCATTTTCTCTCATCTCATAATCAGAACTTCTGGTGCTCTAAACACTCAAAGGTCAAAACTGCTACCTTGATTACTCTGAGCTCTAGAAACAAAAATACGGTCTATAATTCTGCTCTTGAAATGTAAAAAAGAAAAAAAATATGGCCCTAGTTTAGCAATTCACTAAGGAACTAAGCAAATAGCCTTTAGAGAAGCAGCCAGACACCACATCAACATTACTATCTCCAGTATCACCTAGACTGTGGCTCATTTTTCAATTAAATTAAGTAAATATAAATGCTATTTTCTCAGAGTTTTGCACAGTCTTGGGCCTGCTATCAAACACAAAACTTATGAATATGTTGTCAAATCAAACACTTTGAAAAGGTATCTATACAATGAAGCCAGAGCTAGGGTCAGGCCTAGAAAATATAACTTAGTTGCCTATGTAGTTTGGCTGTATTAATGAAATAACATGATTATAAAACCTTTTCGGATTCCCTTCCAATTGGCTTAAAAGCATTATCTGTTGTCGGGTAGGGGGGACTGAATAGCCATTTACTTAATGGTCCCCAATAAAATGACATAACCCAACTAATACATTCATGGTATTACTGCCCTTCCCAGACCCTTTCTTGGTAAGAGCAGGTTTTCTTTCCTGATCAGACAGCTCTGCCTGCTGCAGGAATCCCTGTTGGGAACCCAAATAAGGCAGAGGGATGAGAACTACAAAGAGTTCTTTTCTGCTTTTCCCAAGCTCCTACCTATGTGGCACACAGCCTGGGAATTCCACAGCCACCTGGTGTCTGTCACATGTGGAGGTCCCACTGCCAACACCCACTGCAGGGCTGCAGGGAAGACCCATCCCCAGGAATAACTTCTATAACCAACTATCTTTGAAGTTACTGAAAGTGGTTGGTCAGAGTGCAGTGTAGAGTGACATTTATGAAACTACACAATCGACAGACACAAAATCCCCACGCCCCCATCCCCAAAAGTCATTTATGCAGCTGGGAAAATAAACATACTCTTTCAAAGCAAAAAATATACAGATAGTGAACCCTATGGAGATCCACAATTAGCCCACGGATCACCAAAAGATGTTAATTCAATAATGCAACTCAGAGGTCCTATGCCTGGCACTACTGGAAATACAGAAAAGAATGAGCATTAAAGTAAATGCAGCTGGGGCCTGCTCTCAAGAAGCTTACCATCTAGAGGGGGAGCCAATACCTACAGCTTTCATTGCAGGCAGAATGTGGTTAGATGTCAAAACAGAGAACAAATAATAGCACTAGGCGGGTTCAGGGGAAGTTGGGGACCAGAACTGAGGGCACGGCTGCAGACGAGCCACAATTCACTAGGGGAAAAGGTGAAATGGGCTTCGAGTGTTCTAGGCACTAGTGGGAGATCCAACAGTTAAGCAAATGCTTGGTGCCACCTGATGGACATTCTCTATCACTGCAGCACAGTTCTCAGAACTGTAAGAAGCCTTTAAGACCATATTTCCTCAACTATTTTCTCTTCTCATGGACTCACTGTCTACAAACAAATGAAGTTTTCACAAGTAATTAAGTGGTCATGTCCATTTGCTACCAGGCAGAGCTTCTTATCAGGCTTGTTAAGTTCTAATCAAAAGAAAAGAAGTTTGACATTTTAAGTTCCACAGCTTTACTTCATGTAAACGTACAATTTCTATAGGTTTTAAACAACTCTCAAAGGAAGAGGACCTCCATTACCACTTTTGAGAAACCACATGGACACAGAAATTCCTAATAGGAACGACAAGGTGTGATCCTTCCACCCATGACTTTCTCACAATGTTTCAAAGAGGGGTAAAATATTATCCCTAGAAATAAGGAGAAAAGGAGAACTTAGCCACTCACTATCTCTTTTCTGATTCAGTCTGCTTTGCTTTCAGGAAGCAAACATCTTTAATCTGTCTAAAACAGACCAGTCCTATTGGGAAATTCAGAAAACCCATTGTTTCTTCTTTGAATTTAAGACTTAACTTAAAAAAAAAAAA
>NW_007726411.1:427516-445957 GCF_000696425.1 Galeopterus variegatus | reverse complement strand
CGGTCAGTAAAAAAGACAAAAAGGAAAAAAAAAAAAAAAAGATTGTAACATAAATTGGAAATCTACCGGGAACGACTAGAGAATACAACACATGTAACAGCCATAAGCTGGCATTCATTTGCGACCTGAAGTTAGTTTTCATAAATGTTCCTGGCAAGGGGGTAGGAGCCTGCTAAGTCACAGTAAAACAAGCACCGTCTTCCCAGACTGTTGATTGTACTTGAAGATTTAGGGAAGAGGTAAGGAGATAACCGGTAAAACAATTTATTTTTCAATTAAAACAGATAGATATAGAAATGAACAAAAGCTTTCCCTTAACATAAAACAAGAGATTTAGAAAGAAAAAAAAAATCTCCTTATCTCTTCAGGTGAAGCTTCAAGATTGCTGAGGGCATGTTTTAAATTTCCTCCCCCTCTAGGAGTTAGTTGGTGGAAGTTTGGAAAGTGCAGCTATAGAAGGAGAACACAGATTGTTAAATGCTTCTAAAATTACCACCACCCAACCGAGTTGTAGAATCTGAAGCTCACTTTCTTTTTCAGGTCATTTATAATGTCCAAGCCAGAATCTTCAGGTATGTTTCACTGGTCTGAAATCGATCTCTTCTTGAAACAGGCACATCAGAGAAAGCACATGGATGACCTCGGCTATAATAAAGGGGGTGATTCTGATTAGAGCTGTCAGATGACTCACTTCTGATAAAATCACTGCTACTGATCTTTCCTTAGGCTCACATTCACTCAAGTTCTACAATGCTGTGATCCTTTCCTACATATTCTAACAGACATTTCTGCCTGGCTATAAGGAATCCTCCTCTTGGCCCATTTTCTGTTCTTATTTTTGCATATTAGCAAATATCACTTGTAACTGCTCTCTATCCACATCATCTTTTATTGCCTACTGGCCTTAAGCTTCTGTATACAAAGAGTAGAAGAGTACAGAAATCTCTTTATCATAGACTTTTGAGAGCTTCAAAGAACAACACTATGAATGATTCGCTATTGTCATAAAAGTCAGACAGACCCATGTGTGGATCCCACCTTCAACAATTACTAGCTATATGACTTAGATTTGACCCCTAAAAGCCTCAATTTCCTTGTCTATAAAAGGATAATCACTACTTTTTTGTAAGAGCCGTAGTGAGGACTAAATGAGATAGCATATATAAAGCTGCTTATGTACTGCTTAGTATACATGGCCCTCAATAAACGCCAGGTAATCTTCGCCTCCTCCAAAGTATAAACACATATACACTTCATATGTGTTTCTGTACAGAAAACTAAATAAGTACCCCATTTTCACTGGGTACATTCTCCTAAAATGAGGTTCAGAGAACAGCTATAAACAAGTAGTAAATATTAAATGACTAGATCTGAGAAAACAAAACACTTTCCAAGCATTCTGAATTGCCATACATAATTGCAAGAAATTCCCTTGGAAACAGGAATTCATTACTAACCCTAACCCTAACCCTAACCCTAACCCTGAGAGGGACAGGCTGGAGAATGCTGTGACCCCTATTCCAGCACTGCTAAAGAACACTGTCTTATCCACATTTGTTTCATTATGAATTGTCTACTTTTAAAAGGACCTGCTTGCTAGAGAATAGCCTAAAATTTGGGGCTGAGCATCAAGGTTTCTGTCACCAGGTCCCAACCTTTCCTTTAAGTTTTGTCTCCTTTCCTCTATGAATGCTCTAACTTACTGTTTCTCAGCATATATCCTACCTCTTCCTGTCTCTTCCCCTTGCCTAGCTTTGCCTCCCATGTTTGCTTTCCTTATTTTCCTTTCCAAAATTCTCCTGTTTATACATTTATATGTGTGTGTGCATACATATAAAATTCTTGGCCAAACTTAATTTTTAAAATTAAGAATTTCAAGATAATTTTTCCAATTTAATTTACTAACAGACCGTATTTTATTTTCATGCTAATAGATACACTGAAGATTTTTTAAGTTTAAAATTCTACCTGAAATCAGGTTCGATCTAAAAAATATTGCCAAATCTAACAAAAGCTGTATTATTATAGCTGTATCATTTGCTAGTGAAAAACAAAAATATATATAAGTAGATATCACTGATATGATTCTGAGAAAGATAAAAAATTATATGCCTCTCTAAGGATATAGATTCCTGTCAACATTCAAATTTACATACACATACATAACATACAAACACAGCTGTCTTTTTTTAATGACCAAGATCTATACATCTCCTTCTCAAAAAACATAGGAACACAGAAGGTGGAGAAGAAAGACCTTCCCGATAGTGAGCCACTAACGGCAATAGATTTCATGTACAATGCTCTTTGGGGCTCTCTCCATCCACTATAAAGGCTAAAAATAAACACACATGACAAACCGAACAGCACAGTGTACACCCAAGAACCAACCTATCATCCAGATCTTTAGTTTCAATCCCTACTAAAGGAACCCAGACTCTTTGGAGAAATCGCTGATGCCAGAGATTGGCCAAGATGAGCATGGAACATAGCCTTATACCAGCAAGTAGGAAATGCAAAAAAAAAAAAAAAAAAAACCGGTGATAGCTACAGTTGGTGCTGTGATGGCCGAGAAGAGTCTTGGGCCTCCCAAGGCCTCTGACCACTAAACAAGCCATGAGCGGTGAGGACACAGTCTCCTTACAGTTGCCATTGCCAACAGCCATCCATTGTTTTTTTTCCTTTGTCTTTCTTTTTCCTTTTTTTAAAAAAAAAAACACCTTGAATCGAGTTTCTTTGCATATGGAGGTTTCATGTCTTTCTTTAGGTGGGGACCAGGCAGGACTTCAGAAAAACTACTGGCCAAATATGGGGCAATTTTTAGCATCAAAATGAATAACTACAAAAAACTGATTAAAACTTATTGAATAAAACTAAGAATCTGAGTCCACACTGATAACAAATTAGATAGAAAAGCTTTCTAACAAGTGAAATGTCAACTAATAAATGTAGAAGGAATAAAAATTGAAGTCATCACTTAGCAACTATCACAGCAATAACTAATTTAGGCAAGAATCATCAATGGATGCTAAAACTATTTGGTGAAAGTTTGAAGAGGAAAAAATGCTTATGTATCAAAGTATTTCCAGAGATCACTTAATTTTAAAGGGGAAAATGATGAAGAAACCTGGCAGACACCACCTTAACCAAGTAATCAAAGTTAATATCATGAATAATAGGACAAACTGACATCAGGTACCTCCTGATGTGATGCACTGAGAACACATGATCACTTCTGTGGCATTCTGCCAAAAACATAATTAATCATGAGGAAACAGATAAACCCAAACTGAAGGACACACTACAAAACAACTGGCCTGTATTCTTTTTTTTTTGACCGGTAAGGGGACTGCAACCCTCGGTACGGTGTGGTCCACACCACACTCAGCCAGTGAGCGCACCAGCCATCCCTACATAGGATCCGAACCCACGGCCTCGGCGCTGCCAGCGCCGCACCCTCCCAAGTGAGCCACGGGGCCGGCCCTGGCCTGTATTCTTCAAAAACGTCAACATCATTAAAGACAAAAGGCTAAGGAACTATTTCAGATTAAAGGAGACTACAGAGACATGACAAATAAATGTAATGTACAATCCTGGATTGAATCCTGGATCATAAAAAACGATTGCATAAAGAACATTATTGGGGCAATTGGTAAAATTTGAACATAGACTGTATATTAGATGATATTTTTATATGTTCTTATAAACCTTATATTTCATGAACTTGACAATTATTCTGTGGTTATGAGAGAATGGAACATTTAGGAAAAAAGGGACACGATATCTGCAACTAACTCTCAAATGGTTCAGAAAATAAAAGGTGTAAGCATAACTGCATGGGAGTACAAATGTAGCAAACAGTTAACAACTAGTGAATCTAGCTAAAAGATTTACTAGTTGTTAGTTAAAGATCTAGGGAATACTTTGTATGGATCTTACACAATTCCTATAAATTTGAAATTATTTCCAAATAAAATGTTAAAAAATATTAATTTGCTTTGCAGAAAGAAAGAATAAAGATTAAAGTGGGTTTCTACCTCAAGGAAGCAACCTAAGCACAGGTTTTTGTTCTTCCCACCTTCCAATTAAAAAAATATGTATACGAAACTGCAGTAAAGAGGTGTAAAGCAGAGCACATTCATGAAAGTGCTGAGAAAGACAGAGTAGTACATTAATGAACTAAGAACTGCCATGAACTTTTGGGAAGTGAAAGATGGATGTGGTGACACTTTTAGATAAAACAAAGAGGAAAGAGCCAGCTGATTTTTTCCACCCCTTAAGTAGTGTTCCAGTGAGTAAAGGCTGTCAAAATCAAGGTGTGCGACAGAAAAACCCATCTGCAGAATTGCTGTGCTTCCAACAAAAGCAGCCTTGTTCTGCCTCCAGCATAAGCTAGAAAAATATTCTCTAAAGGAATAGTATATATAAAACTGCCCTAGAGAGCTTGTCATATGTACACATCCCTGAGCCCCATCACCGCAGCTTCAGGACATTTTCAGACAAGCAGAGACTCAGCAAGTCTACCATCAATTGACTTTTCCAGAAAGAATTCAAGGATATACTCCAACAACACAAAAAAAGGGAACCCAAGAAAGGGGGGGAAGGGGTTTAAGATAAAGTGGACCTAAGCAATGAGTATAATGAAAAGAAACAGAATGACAGACGTACAGATGACTTAAAACTAAAACTGCTTACTAAGTGAGGTTGCCAATGGTCAGTTCTCAAACTGATCATTCCCTCCTTGAAATGCTTTCTTCACCTGGCTTCTGGGAAATCACTCTCCCCTGGTTTTTTTCCTCTCTTGTTCCTCTGCCTCTTTTGCTGAATCTTCTTCTTGATCTCTAAATGTCCCAATGCTCCTGGGTTCAGACCTCGATCTGTTCTATGCTTTCCATACTCACTTATATGATCTCATCATAGCTTTAAACACTGTCTGCTGACCACTTTCAAGCAAATCTTCATTCCAACCTCTCCTCTGAGATCCAAATTCATCTCCTGCTTATTCAACATCTCCATTTGGACATCAAATAATCTCAAATGTACATAGCCAAAAATACAACCCCCAATTTCCAGCCCCTAGCCTTACTTCTCTCTGGTCTTCATCATCTCAGACTGAAAACATGTGTTAATCTTGACTTTCCCATTCTACAATCAACCCATCAGGAAGTCCCATTAGTTCTATCCTCAAAGCACATCCTAAATCAGACCATTTCTTACCATTTCTATTACCACTACACTATGAAAATTATTTCTCCCTTAGAAAATTCCATTAGCCTCTTAACTGGTCCCCCTATTTCCACCTATTCTTCCATTCTTCATAAGGAGCTAGAGTGGGCTTTAAAAATGTAAACCAGATTATGCCACTACGCTGATCAAAACCCTACAAGAGCATCCATCTCACTTAATACAATCCAGACTGCTTTCCATTAACTCCCTCTTTGACTTACCTCCTTCTCAATGCTCACTCTGCTGTAGACACACTGAGTAGAACACTGTTCCTTGAATATGCCAGGCTCAATCTCACCCATTTCATTGTGCTTGCTATTCCCTCTAGCAGGAAAACTCTTGATCTGGCTTTATCCTTCACTTCATGTAGATTTCTGCTCAATCTTGCTTCCCCTGAGTGGCCTATTCTGTCTTTCCTAGCCCCACTACAATCCTTTACCATGCTTTATTTTTCTATACAGCATTTTATTTACTGTGTATCTCCTCCACTATAATGTAAGCTTCCTGAAAGCACATTTTGTCTGCCTTGTTTATTGCTATATCAGACGCACCCAGAACAGCACCAGGTATGTAATGGAAGTTTAATAAATATTTGTTGATTAAAAGAAGGAAAGAAGGGAGGAAGAGAAAAAAGGAATGGAAGGAGAAAACAAGTAATCCAAATTAGAACAGAAAATCAGAGGGCTCCAAGAATGATGTCTTCAAGAAGAAACTGATTTACATTTTTAAAAAACAGTATGATGATAAAGTTACATGATCTGAATTATCTCAATTAGAAAGTGAAAGTGTATTATTACATTTTTTAAAAGAGCAGATATAATACACAGCCACCTTTACCTTCCACTTCTCAGTTTTTCTGTTGTTTGTGTAAAACTTATTTCTCAAGTGGCACAGACTTAATGATATAGAATTATATCTACTTCTTTTCAGGTCAAAACATACTACTTACACACTCATAATACTAAAAATGCTGGTTTTGTATTTTCAATAGACCCAGGATTATAAACTCAAAGACCAAAAAGTGCTAGACAGGAAATGTAAATGACTGAAACAGGCTGGGTGAGGACTAAGATGAATTGAAGAACATGTGCTCAATCTATAGAGAAGACCGGTACTGTCGTGTAGTGAACTGGGATGGGAATATATGTCAAGTGTGATTGAGTCATCTGACTTTTTTTAAGAGAAGCTAAAATCTGGATTTATGTGAAATCTCCAAAATTATTAAACATTACCAACTAATTAAAAAACAACATATTGTGTGAGCCAAATAAAATACTTCTATGGGTTGAACATTCCATAGGAGGCTTCAGTTTACCTCTGCTATAGGCAAAGCTCAAACTAAATTATAGTTAGCAAACACAGACATAAATGCTATAAACCTTGACAACATATAAGTGATAGATTAAGAAGTAAATGTTTAAGTATACTAAATAAAGTATATGATGTTAAGTTTACCAACATAAGAACTAAAACTAAATATGCGACTGGCAGAGATTGAAGCAGTGCAAGAAGTGAACTATGTAAATTTCATACATTTCATAAAGATGAATCAACTTGAAAATTCACAAATCAAACTTAAAAATACAGTTTAGCATTCACTATTTTGAGACATAGAAATAACCACTAGGATAACCAGAAAATTGGACGGTGGGATTGGGACCACAAGCAGAAGACTTCACCTTTTCATCTTGAATCCTCCTGTACTGTCTGAATTTCATTATAATGTCATGTTCTTTCACATTTGTGTTTTCAGATTTAACATTTTTATTACTATGCACACATAGTTCCACAGTAATAAAATTTTAAAGTTTAAATTCAAAGCTCTTTAAAAGGTAGTTTGGCAATTATGGCTTCAATGCCTTGAGGAAAAAAATCATCAAGACTAAACCATGTCTAACATAAGTATCTAATTTCCCAATTTCTAACATAATATATAATTTTAAAAAAATAGTTTCAAAAGCATTGTTTAGAAGACTACAAAAATTGTGCTTTAAAGTTGATAGAAAGGCACCTGATCTCTGAGGTTCTTTGGGCAAGAAACGAGGAAAAAACCTAGAAATCACAGGTTTATGGGCACATGCACCAAAAAACATACAAAAACCCTGATCTTCACTCTTAAGTCAGTCTCCAAAGGAATGAAGTAACTAACATTTACTGAATATTTCCTATGTGCTAGTTACCAAGCAAACAATGATCCTAACAACCTAATGAGCTAAATACTATCACAAATTTAACAGATAAAACTGAACTTTAAAGAAGGTAGGTCATTTTCCCAGGATCTCACACAAGTAATTATCAAAGCAGATACAAAGTCAGATCTGACATAAAGGATGTGCTTTTAAATGACTGTACTCATCCTGCCATTCCTACTACTCTGAAGTAAAGAAATAAACTCCAAGTGAAGCACAGAAGTTTCACTGGTGGCCTGCTACTAGTGGGGCCCTTCAGGAACTTTCTTACTAATTCTAGTACCCTGTCCCATGCTTTGATAACTGGAGACATATGAAATTAATATTCTTTACAATTTAGTTCAAATTGCACTTTATCTTATAAATATTATATTAAATTCTTTGATATGGGAGTGTGGATATTCGCTGATTTCAGTATAAATGAAATTTCCTTTTTCTGTTCTTTTGGTGTTATTTTTGATGGTTCTGAGAATAAACAAAAAAAGTAAAAATGTATACTTTCTAGACTTCAGATAGACTGGCAGGCAGCAGGAGTGGAGGCACAGAAACACACTGGAGGCCTCTGCAGTAGTTCAGGTGTCCAGAACTAAAGTAAAATCTAAGTTATTAAGAAAGAGAATTAATAAAAGTTGTTGACTCACAGAAATTAGGAGTGACAGATGACTGCCAGGATGTGAAATACAGGAAAGAAGTGAGAAAATAAATAAGAATGGGGCCGGCCCGGTGGCGCACTGCTACAGTGCGCCGCTTGGGAGCGCGGCGGCGCTCCCGCCGAGGGTTCGGATCCCACATACAGACCGGTTCCCGCTCACTGGCTGAGCGAGGTGCGGGCGCAGCACCGAGGGTTGCGATCCCGTTGCCGGTCCCGGTCCGGCCGGTCCCGGTCCGGTACGGGCGTGACACTGAGGGTTGCGATCCGTTGCCGGACACGAAAAAAGACAAAAAAGGAAAAAAAAGAAAATAAACAAGAATGTAGTGTAGGGCATGTCATTTACAATTCTATGTACCTTCCTCCCATATGACTACTTGAGGACTGGCTAAATTAAAGATTTGCCAGCATGAGTGTGGATAGGTCCTATAAATTAACAGACATGGAAAACTAATGATATGGGCTCAGAGGCCCAGAATCTGAAAGAAGAGACCTAAGACCATTAAGGCTCTCAAATAAAAACAAAAAACAAGACTATTACTCAAAGTACACACTTCAGGAAGTTGATCTTGACTGACCTCACATGTGTGATCACTGTAACACACAACACAGTGAGGAGAGCTGAGAAGTCTCTACTGACACTCTCCTCAAGGCTACTTGAACATGCTTGAATATCACTCACTGATAAACTATTTAGGAGAACAAAGTTAAGTCTTTGTAATTGTTAGTTTTATATATTCCAGTGTAATAAGAACTCTGGTACAGATAAGATACATATATATTTGATATGCATATATTTTATCGCAAA
This sequence comes from Galeopterus variegatus, assembly GCF_000696425.1. NCBI lineage: Eukaryota > Metazoa > Chordata > Mammalia > Dermoptera > Cynocephalidae > Galeopterus > Galeopterus variegatus. The sequence goes on along the minus strand of NW_007726411.1, from coordinate 437,085 downwards.
TTAATTATAAACAGAACTTGCAAGAACAGTACAAAGAATTCCTTCTTATATACCTTTCACCCAGATTCACCAGTTGTTAACATTTTGCTCCATTTGCTTTATCACTCTCTTTTCTCTATATATTTTTCCTAAACTTTTTGAAAGTCAACAGACACACCCTTTTATCCCTAAACACTTCAGATGTACTTAAGAGCAAAGACTTTCACTCACATAATCACAGACCAATTATCAAAATCGGGAAGTTTAACATAGATAGAATCTAATCTGCAGAATTCATATGTTGCCAACCATCCCAATAACATCCTTCTTTAACAAATTTTGTCTTTCTGGTCTAGGATCTGATCTAAAATCACACTGTGCATTTTTCATGACTCTGTAGTCTCCATAATCTGGCACAATTAGTTTCTCAGCCTTGTTATTTTATGACACAAACACTTTTTTACACTACAAATCAGCTGTTTCACAGAATGTCCCTCAATTGGGGTTTACCTGATATTTCTGCATGATGAAATTCAATGTTATGGTTTTTTGGCAGAAATATCATAGAAATGATACTTTATCTTTCTCAGTACATCACATCAGGAAGTACAGCATGTATCACTAAGCTCTATTACTGGCAACATTAACTTGGGGCATTTCTCAACTGTAAAGTTATCATCTCTCACTTTGTGATTATTAAATAATTTATGGGGAGATACTTTTAGATTGTGTAAATGTCCTATTCTTCATAAAACTTTCACTCACTAGTTTTATCATCCACTGACGATTCTGTCCTGAATCACTTATTACCATGATGGTTGCAAAATGATTTTATAATTCTTTCATTCCTGCAAATTTAATAGCTGACACTCTACAGCAAGCAGAAGCTTTTCTTTACAACCCATGTATTTATTTATTATTAAGAGTATAGATTCTCGGGCCGGCCCAGTGGCGCACTGGAGAGTGCGCCGTCTGGGAGCGCGGTGGTGCTCCCGCCGAGGGTTCGGATCCCATGTGGAGACCGGTTCCCGCTCACTGGTTGAGCGCGGTGCGGGCGCAACACCAAGGGTTGCGATTCCATTGCCGGTCCCCGGTGCGGGCGTGACACCGAGGGTTGCGATCCCGTTACCGGTCAGTAAAAAAGACAAAAAGGAAAAAAAAAAGAGTATAGATTCTTATTTAATTCAATAGGTTTATACTCCATTTTATTTTGATATTCAAATAGTCCCAGATATGGTAAGTGGGAGGTCCTTCTAGCTGATTCCTATGTCCTTTCAACATGTCCCCACCATGTGTCTGAGCACTGCCTTGCTTTCTGGTACAAAATGTTGCATTTTGTTCTTTCCTTGTACCAGCCCTGGAATCACCCATTTCTCTAAGTGCTGAATCCTTTCAGCAGGAGATCGTTTTTTAGAAACTAGATCTGGTCTCAAGATTTGCTCACAGTTAATAGCACATAAGTGCTTCGAGGCCCTTTCAGCAGAAACAGCTAGGAGATATATAATGTTTTTATAAATTGTATTTTTAAAAATTATATCTAACTTAAGAAAAGCAATACATTTCCCACTATAGCATTTAGGCAACATATACCTAAACAGAAATATCCACAAAAAAACTGTAGAATAAAATCCTCTTAATTTCTGGTTAATTTTCCCTTTTAAAATTTGTGTAAATTTTTCTTCTACTACACAGTAAGCTAGTCATATAAATCTTTCAATTTTATGAAAATAAAACTGTGATCTGGTCACTTTAGGTTTAAAAGTCAAAGCTAGAAGAATCTCTTTTCCAGTGGTAAGAGTAAAGAGGACTTAACAAAACCCAAGAATAATCAATATTTGAAAAATAAGAGAATACAGAGAACTTTAAGCCATTTTTTTCTTCTAAGATTATAAAAAGTACTAAAATTAAATTACCAACTTAATCAGAGGAGAGAAATTAATCTGAAAGGAGAGAAATTAAAACTAATTTTAAAGTACTAATTCTTTTGCCCTCCTTTACCAACATTAAGAACTACTAGAATTGTCTGAGGGTTAAATCCTTGAAAACAACTATTCTTCATTTCCACACAACAAACAGAGGTAGTTGGATCAATAATTTCATGTGAGAAAATGGAAAATGGGCTATTCATAGGGACCTACGTGAATGCCTTAGGTGCTTACACATCACAGCACATCTGATATCGGGACAGGCTGATATGAAGCTTTTTTTATTTGCTTTCCTAAATCTGTTCCTCAGGTTATTCAATTTTATCATAGACTCTCTTGAGTAATCATTTTACCTAACCAGCATTTATTAATGTCTACTTTATTTCCAGAGTTGAGCTAGGTGCTCCCTCCAAATACACCTCCTCTTTGACTTTACCAGCAAGTGCTTCAGTCCCTCTCTTTTTACTTACTCTATCACCTCTTCTTACTCACTCCACCTCATTCCCTACCCTACAGTGTAGTATATCACTTCAGCCACCCTCTTGGTAGAATCCTCAGGATATTTCTGCATGATAGATTCAGTGTTATGCTTTTTTGGCAGAACACTTGCCCTTCAGGTAATACTACTCTGTAAACTGCTAATGAAGAAGGCTGGCCTAAGATTTTCCCAGCAATACACCACTAATTATTCCTTCATATCTTTAATGATTCCTTCATATCTCCTTCCTTCAATATATAAAAGTGCTGAAAGTATCTTGCATGCAAAAAAACAATTTCATCTTTTAAAAAATCCAAGCTTCTAAAATAAAAGCTTTACCTCCCATTTATTCAACTCATTGCAATCTGGTTGTTACCCTGATCTTTTCCCTTTTCCTCCCCTCCAAAAGTTATTATTTCTTCCTCATTTCTGTTTTACTCTATTCTTCCTCACTCCAACTGCTTGAGTTCAGCCTTTATCCTACTGCGGTAATGTCCTAACTCATCTCATCGCCTCTAATATCATCTCTCCTTCTAATGCCCCCTTTCTCATCTACCTCTCTACTCTTTATTTATTTGTCAAGATCTAGCTCATGTATTTATCCCTCTGCTAAGACTTCCCAACCATAAGTAGAGGTCATCAGTCCTTTTGTGACACTACTTCATCTATGTATTTATTTCTATTACAGCATATCACACTTTAATGTAATTGTCAACATGTCTGTCTCCCTTTCTAAACCGTGTTTTCCTTAAAGTCAATGGTTGCTTTTTATCGATCACTACATCCTCTATGCCTATCACCCCTAATAGGTGTTCAATAAGCACTGCTGAATAAATAAAATTAAAGAGTAGAATACAGAATGAATTTATAATTTCATACAAATAACAGAAGCATGAATGTTAAAACATGTCCTTACCTGGTAACTAACTGTTTTCTTCCCGTCATTCCTAGTCTGAGGTAATGTCAAAGGTCCAGATACTACCCAAACATCTTCAAACCTCTCTGTCAGTTCTCGACAGTACATTTCTATTCTGAAAAACAAAGCAAAAAAAATGTATAATATTCTCAGAGACATACATGGAGAAAAGCAGCAAACTATATAAGTCTGCAGGAAAGATATCAAGAATACTACACTCTAGAAATTAACTTAAACAAGAACATGGCACAAAACATTTTAAGCATATAAGCAATGATTTTCCCAAAGTCTGCTGCACAAAAAAACTTAAAAATCACACACGAGACAACCATCTACATTTTTGTGTGCACTCAGCATACATTTTAGAACTGAAATTTTATTAACTTAAAACATTTTTCAATGCCATAGTTCTCAAATGTTTTTCAGGAATTATACATCATTCCAATAAGTTGATATACCTTAGTTATTTAACCATTCCTACTGCAGGACAATTGGATTTATCTTAATTAACATTTCTCACATAATGCAACATTGTAGTAATTCCTCACGATAAATTTCAAGAACCAGAATTACTGAATAAATATTTTAGTGACTCTTGATAAAACTAATATTTTTAATAGGGTTGTACCAATTTACTCTGTAAGCACCAAAATATGACACAGCAGTTTCACAACAGTCTTTACAACACTGGAATTTATCATTTAAAAAATGTTTTTTGTGAATTTACCAGATAAAAATGGCATATAAGCATTTTCTTATATTGCAGTTGGAAGAGATTTCTGAATGACAGGTAACAATGCATTTCATCATTCCCTAGTTTTCTTTACTATAAAGTAAAATCAAATTATTTTTTATAGCACATATGCCCATTATAAGGCATAAAGTTTTCCTCCCCAAAATTTATCCCTTGGGAAAAGAAAAAGTTAAATTCTTCCAGAGGTATGTAATCTGCAATCCCAGAATATGGAAAGGAACTCTATAAGACAAACATCCCAGATCTTCAACAAATATTTGCAAGGAAATAACAAAGAGAAAGGGAAACCTACAGATTAACAGTGACTTTAGAAATATATCAATCAAATCTATGCATGGATCTTGCTTGAATACTGATTCAAACCAACCAACGAAAACACAACAAAATGAAAAAGACAATCAGGGAAATTTGAACATTGACTGTAAAACTGGTAATAAGGAATTACTGTTAAATATTTCAAGGCAACAATAGTACTGTGCAGGTATCACTCATAAGTGGGAGCTAAGAGAAAAAGAAGAAAGAAAAGAAAGACCACTCGCAGAGGAAGAGAGCGTATCTAGAGATACAAAGTAGAGTGGGGGAAAGGGGGATGGGGAGGAAGGTCAGGGATAACTGGGTGGGAACACAGGATATAATCACAATTTGTGGTAATGGGCATGCTGCCAGTATGGATGTGGACATCACATCTTGGGCACGAGTGGTGACAATCAACTTTGTACCCCATGAAGAGTCACAACCAATTAAAAATAAATAAAATAAAATAAATTTAAAAAAAATATTACTGGCTATATTTTAAAAGAATCTTTATGTTCTAATCTTTATCTTCTATATTTGAAAAGAATCTTTATCTTAATATATCTTCTATACGTTAAAATATTTATAGATAAAAATAATACATCTGCAATCTGCTTAAAATAATGAGTGGAGGGAAGGGACAACATGTAGATTAAAAAATGTGGCCATGACTGATAACTGTTGAAGTCTTTTTTTAGTGGGGTGCTGTCTTAATTACTTTAAATCATAAAGTATTATATGAGGAAAACACAATAGGTTGAAACAACCTCAGTGCTAGTTCTAAATGCTTAAAGAGACCACCTGACAACTTGCTAACCGTGTCAGAAAAATGCAGAAGGCCCAAATGACTTTTTGGGTTCTATTAAAAACTGATTAATGGTTATGTTAAACTGTACCAAAACATTTTTTAAAAGCTCAGGAACATTGCAATACCAGAAAAAAATAGAGCATCCTCTGGATACACATAAAAAAGACATTACTGCCTCGGTTATTAATATTAGTTTGAGTAGTTTCTTCCAAAACTTGACTTTTGAACAGTAGCAAACATAATCAAAAAGCAGACCGTATTTTGAAGTCTGTTCTCCTACAGAAGACTGCACTCCCAAAATATAGCAAAGAAAACTGTTCCAAAGTATGTACCTTCAATAGGGTTCTTTTGAAAAACAAAGAAACAGTTGATAGACAAGTTCATACATTCCCCTGTCACATCATTCATCTTTCACAGAATTTAGCTTATTTTAAAAACTCTCACCCCTTACCTGTTCCAATATCCAGAATTATTATCAATATTCTGAGGCACAATATTAGAAAGGTAAAATGTTTCAGCCATGGCTTTCTGGAAAAAGAAATAAAAATAGTAACTCGCACTGAAATGCCCTCCCCTTTAAAAGATACTTTACAAAGCAGTCACTTATTCATAACTTATTAGCTCTAGGCAGTTGGTGACTACTTGTTTAGATAAATGAAAGCCATAGTTGTTCCAGGACACAAAGTTCTATAATGATTACTCAAAATAAGGACTATAACAAAGTAGTTTGGTATGCTTAGTTTTCTTTATCATTTATAAAACCCAAATCTGTACTGTAAACTCTAAGAATTAATTAGTTTATATTAGAACTAATATAAACTAAAAGTTTCTAATATAAAGCTTAAGGGTAAATTCTGGTTTTAAGGCTCTAGCACAGTTTCTCGACAAAGGTCAACTTTCAGGAATTTTATTTAAGTAGCATAGAACAAACGTATTAGTTCAAAAGTGGTAAAGAAAAATTCCTTGTTCTGAATTTCTGGCCACAATGTGTTCATTCACTTCATACTTCTGACTCACATCCACAAGACTATCTCATACTTCTTTTCATTCATCTATACTAACTGCCAATGCCACAATTACCTTCTCTTCAAACGGTGGCTCTCACTTTTGGATGCACAGCAGAACTGGGAGCTTTAAAAACATTTATACCTGAGTCCCATACCCTAGAGTTTCTGATTTAATAAGTCTGAGGTATAGGTCTGGGGATCCAAATTTCTGAAAATTCCCCAAGTGACTATAACTATAATGAGTTCTCTCCAAGTTTGAGAATCACTATCTTAATGACAATAATCACCAACAGTTCACATAATAAATGTCAATGTAGTGAAAGATATTCTCCCCTTTTCTGGTAGGAAAATTATTCTAGATTAAAGGAGACTAAAGAGATATGACAACTAAACATAAGGTATGATTCATGATTGGATACTGGATCAAAAAAAAAGCTGTAGGGCCGGCCCGGTGGCGCACTGGAGAGTGCGCCGCTTGGGAGCATGGTGGTGCTCCCGCCGAGGGTTCGGATCCCATGTGGAGACCGGTTCCCACTCACTGGCTGAGCGCAGTGCGGGCGCAACACTGAGGGTTGCGATCCCGTTGCCGGTCCCAGGTACGGGCGTGACACCGAGGGTTGCGATCCCGTTACCGGTCAGTAAAAAAAAAAAAAGACAAAAAGGAAAAAAAAAAGCTGTAAAGAACATAAGTGGGACTATTTGGGAAATCAAAATATAAATTGTATTTGAAATAAAACTGTATTTTAGATTACTGCATATACAAAAATACATCCATATACACTTCTTTGTATAAAGATAATCTTGTCAAATATTATATACATCATATATACAAATATTCTCATTCTCAGATGATACATGCTCCTGATCAATCTATCTAGGAATAAATTATCATAAAGTCTACAACATTCTGTCAATCATTTTATATATAAATATATATATATTTATGCATTGTAAAGTGAATGTATCAAAATGTGTTTGCTGCACTATTTTCTCAACTTTTCTACACATCTGAAATTTTTCAAAATTAAAATGAGTGACAGCTTCAGCTCCCAGTGGCTTCCAATTCCCTTTTACGTGGCATTTTGGTTTTTTCCCCTCATTCGACCTGTTTAAAAATGTCTTGGCCTATGACCAAAAAAAAAGGGAGAAACAAAATATGGAAATACTCAAGTTTTAAGGTTTGACTCCTACGTTTTTAATCTCCAAGTCCCATGGTACCTGTAACATTAGCCCCATATTCCCAATCTTCCCCCAAAATATGCCTACACTTGAAAATTTGTTATTTCCTGCTGGAGCCATGTGTCCTCGTGACCACCCACTTCCAACATAGTCCTCATTGAAGGCACTGAAGGTTGGAGGGATGTTAGGATCAGGCTTAAATTTACAGTGTTTTCTGTCTGCATCACCTGAAGAAAAACACACAAAATGGGTAAGTTATTAGTGGACGAATATTCCTCAAGATTCTCTAAGCAAGGCAAGCTGGTTGCTCCTGGTTGGTAACTCTCCAAGCAGCTAGTATTAGGGATTGCATGCATGTCTCAAGTTCCTGGGATAGCTCAGATACCTCATCTCAATTTAGAAAGGACTTATCTAGGAAAGAATGCTTTTCATACAGTGTAGTTATCTCATATAATTTTAATTCTGGCCTCTCCAGTTAAAGAAAAACTCCCCTGGATAGTACTTAAGTAAAAACAATGACTGAAGCAAACGGAAAGGACATTCTTGGGGGGGAGGGGAGAGAGGGAGGAGGGAGGGAGGTGTCGGTGATGGGCCATAATAACCATATACATTGTATATTGACAAAATAAAAATTTAATGAAAAAAAAAAACAATGACTGATCAAACAACTAAGCTGTATAAAAAGCTTGGCTACAAAATATACTATTGTTTTTTAGAAAGACGCCCATGTATCATATTTTTTTAAATTGTATTTTGACAAGTTTATGTGTACTGAAATAATGGATATATATAGACACAAAACAATTTGTTCTGGGCAGGCACAGCCTAGGGGAGGTGGGGAGGGGAGTGTCTCTGATATCTTACTGCCTCTTAAGCCTTGACAAAACAAACACTGAAACTGTGAGCTCCATCCAGAAATTCCTAAAACAGAATATCTGAGTACCACAGGAAGAGACGAAATCTCAATTTTTACTTATTTTCTGACACCTCCAGAATAGTTTGCTGAGAACATGAGCAAATCCTAATACTACATTTTCCACTGTCCTTAGGTCAGACCTTGATAAACTACAAAAATTATGATGACAAATGGGACATAGACTGCTAAGAAGTATAAAATGGAGATCAATAAAGTTACCAATTACAACGTTGACTTCATTCAGCCAAGAATAATTTAAAGTTATCAGATCCCAAGGTTCAGAGTAAAGTATCTAGTATATGGCTTTTTAGAATCACTTCATAAAGAAAAAAATAACTGGTAATACAAAAGGATTACCATTAGTAAACTTCTAAATGTTATTACCAATGGAACTACTTTCTTGTATGCCTAGTTATCTTTGCTTAATGCTCACTGCCCTTCAAAAATCATTTGCAGGAATTTCCTAAGGCCTAAGAAGATGCCTTCCTTGAGAAAAGATGTAAATATACTTCTATCAGGTGTCTAGCAGCATTACCAGCAGAAGAACATATTAAACCAAGCTCAGGGATTAAGGTTCCCTGATCTATACATGATGCATAGATTTGGGCTGCAAGCCCATATGATAGCCAGTTTGTGGCCTCAGCTTCTCCAGAACAAGCTTTTTGTTTTCCTTTTAACCCTTCTCTGCTTAGTGCCAAGACAACTTTCCATTAGTCCCCTACAGTGGACAGGCAGGTTCTGGCTCATTCTTCCCCAAGAGAGCAGACCTTTGGGGTTCCAGGCTAATGTGGGGTCTCCTACGAGAAAACCTACCTTGGTCGAACCCTCAGTCTTTCCTTCAATCCTCCTCACCCAATAAGGCTATGGAATCAAAGGCAAATGTGGCTTTGGTTTGCCAGGACTGCCCTTTCCTCTCTGGATTCTGGCTTTCATCCAAATATTCGCCTGGCAATTCTCCACCATCCTGTTGGCTCGTCACTTTTTTGAAGTGATTTCTTAAAATACACTTTTTATATACTGCTAAGAGCACTTCCTGTTTTTTTTAAAGGGAGACATTCTGAATCACCTACATTAGTTGCCCTGTAGCACCAAGTACATTGCAAGCATCTTGCTATTCTGCTGGTTGCTGTGCACTCTGGAAAGGCACATGCTCATTTTAATATCAGCATTTTAGTATTCATAGAAAGCACGCATTTTAAAGCAAAGGAGAAGTAATACGTGAATCATCATTTAGCAAATTAAAAGGCAAATAACGGGCCAGCCCGGTGGCGCACTGGATAGTGCGCCGCTTGGGAAGCGCGGCGGCGCTCCCG
>NW_007726411.1:396281-426387 GCF_000696425.1 Galeopterus variegatus | reverse complement strand
GAGGGGGGGGGGGGGGGGAGAAAAACAACAAATAATTAGTGACTCTTATTTTGAAGGAAAGATGATAAAGAAAAGGAGAGGGAGTGAGATTTACGATTGACTGGCTCAAAAGTGTAATCAACCAGGAGGTCTCATTTTTGCAATTACTTATAAGACAAAGAAAACAGTAGGCAAAGTACTGGTTTTGCCTACCATCAATTGTACAGTTATATCAAAATAAACTGCAGTTATCACACTCACTTTTAAGGAAGGACCTGAGGTTATTGGTCTTGATCAAATTTCCAAATCTCTCTGCCCCCACGAAAAACTGTGTGTACGAAAGCAGCACTCAAAGGAAAAACTCATGTCATTACCAGCAGTTAATCATGGATATGACAATGAGAAAGAGCCTACCTATTTAATAGGTTAAAGAGTGAGGACAAAAGCACGGCCTTAGTTTCAGTTTTTTAAAAGACCTTCACTCACTGACACTCTTCCTCATCGTTCTAGATCTGAAGCACTGAGATGTGTGCTGTAGCAAGACAGTAGTTAAGACCAGTACTGTTTTTCCTGGCGAGAGAAACCAAGCACACACTTAACAGTGAGTCAGTTTCAAGACAATCCTCTCTTGATACTTTCAAAACAATCTTCTCTTGATACCTTCTCAAATCCTCAAACCACGAGAGTAGTTCTCTTGCTAAACGCCAAGTATCAAACGGAGCAAGTTAAATCAGCATGTCGGGGAAAATGTGAAAAATGAGCATGTGCTCCTCTTTTTTGGCAAATACAAGGTACCCCTGGTAACTTGAGGATTTACGTATTTTGAAGAAGGGCTAGCAGGTGTTCTTCATCTGAACACCAAAGAAAAAATTAGGGCAGTTAAGTAATCTGCTAAAACTATGCGTTAATGTATTCCTTCATCCACACTTATCGATACCGACTACGTACCAGGCACTGCGCTGGGTGTGTGGTGGAGAACCAGACAGACACAGGCCCAACTCGTACGGAGCTAACAACCTAGTGGAGGGCACAGACACTGAAACATACATTTCGCGACGAATAATTCGGGGGAAGAAGGAGGTCCGGGGCGGGGGTCTGTGGAGAAAACGAGGGTCCCGGGGGGAAGGAAGGACCTGAGGGAAGCAGGAAGACGAGGTGGGAAGGGGAGGCCGAGCCGGGAGAACGGAAAAGCCGGAAACCAAGCGCCAGGCTCGGGACCCGCAAAGAGCGAGTTGCGCGCGGAGGATTACGATTCACGCCCCAGGCAGGGTCCCGACCGAAACCTGGGCCGGGGAACTGACAGCGAGCCCACAGACTTACCGTCCGGCTCCCTCCCTGCCAATGCTGCCTCGGCGCCCTGACTGCGGAAGAACTGCAGGGCCGTGAGTCCTGCTCCTGCGGCGCCCACTACAGCCCCGGCCACGAAGCCACTCAGAAAACGCCGGGAGCCTCTGAGGCGGAAAGCAAAACTCTTGGCGGCCATATTACCCAAGGCATCAGCCTTTAACCGCAGCGCATGCGCACACCGGGTCTGCAGCCTGAAAGCCAATCGCAACCGCGGAACCAAGACACGCATGCGCGACCTGGAGTCGGCTGGCACTGAGCCTCTCGAGAGACGCGAGACTCAGAGCGCAGGCACGTCCCAGCTGAGGGCTTCGCGCGCCCCCTGGTGACAAACCTGGAAGCCCAGGCGCATCCCCCCTCCCCTCATCCCCGGTCCACTGTACTGGGTAATGATGGGTGGTAGTATGATGCCTTGAAGGCAAGTGGTGTTCATATACAGTCCGAGAAGAAAATGCCTTTAGTGCCATATAATAGGGGAGTAAACACTTGCACACGGTTACACTAAGGTCCCCAGAGCAACGATTCCAGCTCAGGTCTGATTCCAAAACCTGTGCCACATTGGATGTCCTCATGACGCCTGCCTTCAAAATCATATTGTATACAAATCGTAACTTCTAAAAACAGCTTTGTACCTCCTATAGAGTTTCTTGGCAAGACAGTCCTCCATGTTGGCTCAGGACCCTGGATCAGATTGCGGGAGTTTCAATCCCCACTCAGCTGCTTTGCAGTGGGTTTGTTGCTTCATCTTTCTAGGCTTGTTTCCTTTTCAGTAGGAATAATAATAGTATCTAGACCATAGGGTTCTTGTGCGGACTAAAGGAAATGACACATGGAAAGCATTTAGGGAAGTAGTACCTAGGATGTCGTTAAGTGCTCTCTAAATGTTAGCAATTTTTATTGAGTCGTCTCTACTTTCTTTGTCTTGATAGAATGTAAAATCTGATTGCTGAATGCCTGCTAACAAAGGATATATGTATTTCATGGACGTCCACTCACAATTAAATGGGTCATTTTGTAGCACAATCTCCAGCATTCCATGTGGACTTAATTCTTTGCAGAACCTTCAAATTTCCAATTTCTCAGAAACCTGATAGGAAAATTTTTCACCTGACCCCAGTGATGATTCACTCAGCAGGAGGCCATTTCTAACCACCAACTGAAGATGTGTAAATATTGTTTTGATAGCTTCAGACAGGAGGCTGTCCCTTCCCTGGGAATACCTCTTGTGAAGTCATGTTGTATAATCCTCTGGCACTCTGACCCTGACTGGTTCAGCTAGGTCAACCAGAGTCCTTTCTAGGGATTTTGGATCTGGTACTCTCTGCAGGTAGCAAAGCAGTGACATATGAAATTCTAACATTGTCTACAGCCTTGTTTCCTTCTAAGTAGACAAGGGAGCAGATGCATCTAGTCTTGCACTAAGCAACAATGGAAGAAATGTTGAGACACAGGTAGAGTAGGCCTGCAAATCTGTGACTCTGGCTTCCAAGCTCCTTAAGCCCATATGCACCCTGCCTTTCCCAAGTTGCTGGCTATTTCCCCCAGGATCCTTCCTATGAAGCTCACTTTTTGTGTTATGGGTTCTGTCACTTGCAACCAAGAGTCCTGACAAATACAATAAACACTGGTTACCTGTAGGCTTCAAGGCCACGTTGGCAGCTTCCACCAGAATTTACTAAATATAGTCACTTTAAAAGTATTTCTCAAGGCTCTCCAAAGAGCTGGGCACTGTGCTAAATAATAGAGAGAGATAAATGGTAAATGACTTTTCCTCATCCAGATCCTGTACTTGGAGACAGTGAACTCCATGCTTGGCCCCAAGAAGTTAAGAATTGGAAGAACTGCCTGACTTTGGGTAAGGAAACTGCCTCTGGGCCTGTCTGCCCACCTGCAAAATGATGAGATTGGACCAGTAGTTTTTAAACTGCAATCAGGGGAACCCTAGTATTTCATAAGCGGTGTTTGAGACTTAAGGGAAGGGATGGGAGGGTAAGTTAAATGGCCCCTGAGTCCTCTTCTACTTGCTCACTCAGATAAACCTGCTTTTATAAGCAGATTGTTTCAAATTTCTTTTGGTGAAAGAATTCCTTTGCTAAAGGGAAAGTTTGACCACATGACCCCTAAGGTCCAACCCTTCAGCTTTTCCAGCTCCAATTTCCTCCATCAAAAGTGTCAGCCTTTTGCCTTCCTTTCCTTCTCTGTGTTCTTCATTAGGGACACTTACTAATAAAAGGTGAACTTTCTAAATCTGAAAGAGCAAACAGAACCAAAGATTGGACAACTGGACTGGTCCCTAACTAAAGAGCCCCTTCACCAAAAATCTTCTCCAGGACTTTCAAACAGGTTGTTTAATCCTCATAATAAAGGGTAAACTAAAAGGCATTAACCCCACCAGAAGGATTTACAGAGAAATACTAGTCATGGGCCAAAATAATCTTTTGTTACTGCAGATTTCTGGGGCTTTCCTGTTTTATTAGTATCAGAGACCATCATTATTTTATTATAGAGGAGCTATGTTTTCATTTAGTGAGGTTAAGTCGGGAACTCTAAAACATGAGAATTGGTTTGCAGATTCAGATGGCAGTGGGGGGGGGCAATAATAAAACAGCTCAGCAAGTGATCCTAGTAGTCAACAAAGTCTGGGAATAGCAAAGCCTATATTCTGCAATAGCCCTGAATACAACTCATTTTCAAAGCCTCTCTGCTCCATTTTCAAATATATTGATTGCTCAGGGTTATCTGCAAAGTATAAGACTGGTGGTGGGGTGCAGAATCTTGGAGATTTAGAAAATACACCTATGTCCTGCAGAAACTTACCCAAAGTCCCAGAACAGTCCATTTAGGAGAAGCCCATAGTGTCCCCCAGCTAGGCCCTGGACCTCTGAATGGTGGAAATGGAGACCTGTGCTTAGCTGCAGCTCCACAGGATCATGGGAGACTAGGTGCAGCCCTACAGAATCACGGTAGACTAGCCATTTACAACTGTATGTGCACCAAGCAGGAACTCAAAGGTCAACTCGAGTTAGCGGGTGAGTGCTATGTTATACATTTCTAATTCCCATGAAAAGAAACTTCAGTCTCCTGATGTGATTAAGAGAGACAACAAGATTGTTTTATTATTATTTTATTTTCATATACAAAAAGATAAAACTTGAAACAGTTCTAGATTTTTCCTCCTATTCTGTTGGGGTGTGGCTGCTTCTTCACACAGGGGGAAAAAACTACATTCACATCGGTTTATTTGAGGACCCAGTGCAGAGTTCAAGCAGCAAAACCCCAACTTAGCAGATCTAATTTCAAACTTGACACTCATTTCTAAAATTACCACAGTAAAAAGGAACAAAGATCCACTGCAAATGAATGAACTATGATACAATGTTCTTTCCAAAATGTTTTCATTTTGCAACTGTAATTACATAGATGTCTGCTTTAGGCCATTTTAGATGTGTGTGTGTGAATAATATATATGTATATAAATCAGCACACTTTTCAAATCCAGACAGGGTAACAGCAACAAGCTTAACTCTGTATATATATATTTTTTAAAACATGATACTTTAGTATAACTTTTGTTAATTCAGTAGTACAAGCTATTTCTGATCTACAAAATTTTTATTTTATAGCTACAAGGGTGAAAAGTGACCTACTACATTTACATCTCACATATCCTGGTATACAAACAGTACTTATTGAATTTGAGCCAAAAACTAGAAGTCTTACTTTTAGCACTTGAAAGAGCTTCCTCACTTCTACAGCCTTAAACCATATGCTAGTCACATTTCCAGAATTTGCAATTACTCATCGTTTTAAACTGTGAGAAACAGGTGAATCCAAACTTTTAAGTACAATTTCTTATATACAAGTTAGATAACACAGCTCAATAAGACTTAGCTATCCATCCTAAGCCCAACACACACATTCTCCACTAAGTTAGACAAGTCTTAGGGTTTTCCTTCTTTTCTTTACAAATAATGTACAAATTTAGAAGTAGCTGGTAAAACTGATATATAAGATGGCAAATGAAAGGTGACATTTTCTGTTGGTTCCAAAACTGTTCCTGCAAATTTTGTACTCTGTGTGTTCTGTTACATGCAGAAAGCTCTTTTCACAAGAATTGACATCAAACTCAATGTAAGTTAAATTTACAGTACTGTATAAAGTTATTCAGATTCAAGGACAAATGTGGAAAAATATTAACAGGTGAAAAATTTGGCCTTTGACACTACCATTAAGACTATGTCAAATTCATAAGCAGATTCTTTTGTACAGTTGAAAAATGGCATTGTGTGGATTTGTGGTGTGGAACTGAAATCTAGAAATATGTTTCTAATCTGCGGTAACCCTCTCCCTCAATTCTCAAGTACCACTCAATTTTCTTTGCATTTTTATAGAATTCTAGAAAAAAATGAAGGGAAAAAAGCCGCTGGCATTTTTAATGATTACTCCTCTCACTGGCCATCTTAACATTTTCAGATGAGTCTCCCGAAGAGTCTCTAAATGATCACTTACTCCCAGACGGCCTTTAACTATGACTTGGACACTTTCAAATTAAAACTTAAAAAAATTGCCTGATGTTTCCTACTCTGATCTCTGTCATTGTTGGTAAAATTTGGATGACTGCATTTTTCCCTTATGGAGAAATTATTTGGCTAAACATACACTTAACTTGTGGCAGTGCTTGGAGAAAACCCCACTCGGGCGAAAGCACTTGCAGGGACTGAAGTCAACAGTCCACTGAACAGGGCAGAGACCAAACACTTAGAGGGCTGAATTGGAACCCCACTGGGAACACACTGACATTGGTGTCCCATGGTCAGGAGGACGGCAAGACAACCCAGGCAGGCAGCCCACACTCTTATGGCTGAATTGCCACTTTTAATCTTGGTCTGCTATCTATGCCCCAGAGACAAAAATTCAGATGTGGTGACTGCTGGTTAATTAAACTTTTCAAACTGGTAAAAAAGGCTCTTTAAAAATATATATATATATTTATTTAAATACATCAAAATGACAAATAGCCATATCCCACAAGGCCTAATTTCACAGCAACATATGCTACAGACATCTTCCCAAAATGCACTGAGGTGGATGGTGGGTTTTTTTATCCTGCCATTTAAAGGAATGTTCTATATTTGAGCTTCAGCGACTGGAAATGTATTACAAAGAGCTCATCTTTGGAACTTATTTGTGTGCAAGACCAGCCAATTAAATCACTTTGCCTATTCAGGCACACGAGAATACTGAAAATGGCAGAATTCAAAGAGGAACACAGGAAGCACCGTTCAGATGACACTCGAGACCCATGCCATGACAGTGCCATGGCGAGCTTGCCAGAAGCCCCTTTTCCAGTCCTTGGGAAGAGTTCTGCTTTAAAACAAGTAAGTGCCCACACTCGGCAGAGTTCCTGCATGTGTATGTTAAAAGTCTGCAGTATCGAGAGGACCCAGATGGTGACACTGTTCAACATGAGGTCTGAGGTAACTGGTTCTTAAAATACCTGGATCACAGAAGTGCATCCAGAAATTAGAGCTGGGAAAAAGGAAAAAGGTAGGAGGTGTGGGGCTAGAAAAGACAGATAGAAAAAAGCTTACAGCAGTTGCTTTTAAGGGGAGAAGGGTGACAAAAACAAAGGCACAACAGAATTACATTCCAAGACACGTGGCTAGAGAACAAAGAAATGTTCTTTTGTGGGGAACAGAGAAAGGAGTGATGGGTTGGTTCCTGGAGTGCTACTAGATCTGCTAAAACTAAATCTAAGTATAAAAGGGGTTAAGTGTAAAACTGTATCTAAACCAGAATGAGTAAAAAGCAGTTGGTTTAAAATGACACATCAGGGGTTTTCTTGACAAAACTGTCCCATCCAATGCACCTCTGGAAGCAGCAGCCTGAAGCCAGCAGGCAGGGTCTGGGGACAGACCTTCAAGCTGGGCCTCAGAATTGGCCTTTACAGAAACCAAGAAATAGCTTAATCATTCACTTCTCCTATATCCCCATCAAAAGTCCCACCCAAATAGCCATCCACTCTATACTCAAAAATAAAGAGGCTAAAATGAAGGCTACTTTCCATATTATGGTAAAGGATGCTGCACTTTGTAGGAAAAGCAAGAAAGCCTTTGTAGATATTTGGAAGAGTCTCTGCTGTTACCAGGGTTCTGAGCTTCCTCTAGGGGCTTCTAGCTGATTTGATAGATTAAAGCAGCAAGCCAATCCTACCACTCTCATCTCCAAAACAGCCCTGACCAGAGAGGACAAAATGTGCCCGGCAGCTCTCCATTTAATTTAATCACTATGTGCGCATGCCACCCTCTCTCCTTCCTTTCCAAAAAATTACTCAACTGGATAATTCTGTCCCCAAAACTGGATAATTTGGTCATAGATAATTCAGTTTGGTGGATTAAACCACCAAATCCTCATTTGAAAGTTTTTGTAGCCTGAATCTTATTCTAGCCCCATCCCATGTCAATATGTACCCCCATGAAATTTCTGTTCCCCCAAACACCCTCACATGAACACATCCCATGGCAGGAGCTTACCAACCAATTTGCAACCTCAGAACCCTTTGTTCAATAGAAACCTTGAGAGGAAGCACAAATGTAAAACACACTGCAGGCCCTTCTCTGCTCTCCCAGCCCCTCTCTTCCCAGTCTGCGAGGAGCTGAGCTGAAGTATCACTGTCCTAAATAGCACAAGTGGAGCTTTGGCCAAAGACGACTCATAAATTGACTCCAGTCTGCCAGCGTATCACAAGAACCCATGTGAGCACTAAGTAAAAAGTTCCATACCACTTATGCTCCAGTGTACATTTATCTTGAAAGGTAAAGCTTATTAGCTCTGATTATAAAATCATTCTTATTCAAACTCAATAGACTTTATAAAAATAATCTGTGGTATAAAACAATCTCTGCACTGTGTAGAAGAAATCTATCAAGTGATATAACTAAATATATATGTAGAGCTATAGATTTTAAAGCAAAATTTCAAGTGTCGTATCTCTATTATATAACCTATTCTTTTATTTACAATGCTACCTAACAATAATCTGATGCAAAAGTGGTTAACAGAACCAGGGAATGGGCCCATACCCAACCAACAGTAGACCTTCCTGTTACTCAAGATAGAATTCATGCATTTGTGCCCCCCCCACCAAAAAAATGAATAAATAAACTGCACCTGCCTGAAAACTAATGGGTCATATTACTGTGAGCTTAAAAATGTAAACTCCTGCAAATAAATATAACATTTTTCTGTAGTGTCCAGAATTGCCCACATTTGAATAATCCATTGCATACACACATATGGCCATGTGTGTATTTCTCTAGTGTCCTGTGGTTGGCTTACAGTAGTTCTCAGAATTGCCTAGGCCCTAGACAATCCAAAGACATTGCCCTGGAGAAAAAATGACAGTGTGGGTCCCATCACCACACACTGGCATTTAGAGAATATGCATTTTAGTTCTTCAGGAAAACCACTTCTGTTATCTCTACAAGCTGCCATAGGAGCAAATAAAGTATCACTGGTTTTGGCACTACAGGGATAAATGGAGTACCACAATCAAAAAGTCTTGCTTCATTCATATCAGGAAGATACCATCATGAAAATGTAAAAATTGGTAAAAATTTAAATAGTAGTAAATTCTTTAAATTCAAATTCTTATCCAAATCAAAGTTTATAGCGGACTCAAAATAAGTGTAAAACAGGAACATTCAAAATATCCCACTAGGCAATGTGGACTTTTATTTGTTGATAGTTTACAGGCCTTTTGGATCCACTTGTTTTAAAAATGTGGTTGGGCCAACTGAATTCATTTCCAAGGGGGTGTTTTAAACATCAATTTCTTTTTCCTACAAAACTAATTCATTATCTCAAAAAACTTTTCCAAGCCTTCTAAAGGTTTGGGATACATTCATAGGTAGACTACTGGTTACAAATCAACTACCCAGAATCTTAAAGAACTATGCATGTAACCCTGACTTCATTAAATATTTACAAATCTAGACTGGAAAGATATATATAGTTCATCAACTGAAGTACTGAGCCTGTTTATCTAAAACATCACTGCTGATAGAGACTTCAACTCGTCACTCCTAGGTTACACACATTAGCTGCTGAGTATTTTATTAGTTTAGCTTTTGCAAACAGCCACTGACCAAAGAGAATTCATGTCACCCAAGTGAGAAGGGGAAAAAGCTACCTTGCCCACTTCCCTTTCTGGCTGCTGCCTCAAAATGGGGGATAGGTGAGAAGATTCATTGCACTTCTTGGAAAGGTGTGGTCCAATACCCCTGAAATGTGAACCAGGCCTGGCCATCTCTTCAAAGGTGTGCAATCAAAAACCCAACAGGGAGCTGGTGAGATAGCGAAGACGGTTAGAATGCAGCCTCTTAACACCAAGGTCAAGGGTTCAGATCCCTGTACTGGCCAGCTGCCAAACAAACAAAACCCAACAAGCCGAAATAACTGAGACTGAAGATCAAACTGAGTTAACTCTTGGAAATTGCTATCCAATTTAGATATTTTTCTAATGAGCCAAGTTCTTGAGAATTACTGGCTGTTCAACTTATAATACCAATTCTAAAAACTTACAAACTCATGCTTACTCTATTATTTAAAAAAACAAAAACGGCAAATCCAATAAAGGCAAAATTCTGTTTGCAAGAGAGCTATCCAATCCTCCCATGCTGGATGGGACAGCCACCTCTCTGCCCTCATGGGTCAGAGTATAAAAGCCACATGATAGGCTTTTTGAGCCACCCACAGCACATGAAAGACATTCAATACATTGCTGGGCTTGCCACCAAGAAAGAACCCACACACAGTCCAAACACAGGATAGAGGGAACAAGAGTGTGGCCAACTGCAGAGAAAGGTGACAGAGCAGAACTGCAGGATCAAGTGCTTTGCTTTCCAAGTTTCTTGGGGCAATGCAAGAACCATCTTGGTGGCCTGCAGATGAGAGACCTTTCCCTTTGCTGAGAATATGTGAACAGGAGGCTCTAGCCTCCTGAAGATGTTCAAGGCCAGACAATGTCCTTCTTGTTCTGCACAAATGCCCTTAAGTCCAGACAAGATGAATTCAGTCAGAAGAAGCTGGCACACACAGGGAAACCCTCCCCAGGCCGGACTGATCCATCTGAGCCTGGACCCAGAGCTGACAGGTCAGGAAGGCTATGCTGGACAACAAAGGCTGATGATGCTCACCACTTTTCCTCACTTCCAGGTGTCCCTTTCTCCCAAGAATGGCCCATGCTCAGCCCCTGCCCCTGAGTAATTCATACAAAGGAGGACTCCTGCTAGGGACCAATGATCTGACAGAAAACCCAGCTCATGCCAGACCAGGAACCCCCGTCACTGAGAGCCCTCTTCAGGACACTGAAACATGGTGGCCTCTGTCCTCACTTGCTTCCTCCTCCTGCTCATTCCTGGATTTCTCTGGCTAGGAATGACTCCCCACAGTTATCATGGGTATTTTCAAACAGAACATTCTTCCCCCATGCCCATCCCCACAGCCAGGAGCCTGCTTGGATGACAGCACACTAGAAGGGAAAGAGCAAGGATCCTTGGCTGCTTCTCTCCCCCGACTTGCCCCCACCTCCCATGAGACGGTCCCTCCCATGAGGAGGGAAAGTGATGCAGGCCCCATTCCTGCAGTTTTCCACAGAGAGCTTGGGGCCAAAAAGGAAAAACAGGTAGCAGTTACCTGAGCTCCCCAGAAGTGGAATTCCCACGAAATCTCTGTGGAGAAGAGCACAGGCAGAAGCCCTATGACCCAATGAACACAAACCAGGGCTCTAGATGGCTCACTCCTCAAAGAACACATGATAGCAAACAAAATACTTTACCTAGGGCAAAAGGCCCACCCAGGCTCCCAGAGCCATGTCCTGGAAGGTGATCACCCCCCTTCCTCTACCCATTAGCAACCAGGTGTACCACCTGATGGTGCACTTAACACCACAGAATGATGGAAAGACAGCCTGAAACCCAAAGAACTAGCACAGACCCCCCTCCCCACCAGACTCTCCCTCTCCCCGGCCATACCAAACATCTCCTGACACTCCATTCCAATGGCAAGGCCCCACAGGGATGCTACAGCAGCTGGGCACAGGGTAGGCAAAGAGGGAGGCCACCCTGTCTGTACCACGTCCTGACCTTCAGTCCCACACCAGAGCCACAACTCAACCCTCCCTCAGCCAGGCCAGAATTTCTCACAAGAATTTCAGCACACAGAAAAAAACATGCAACCAAAACAGGGAAGCTGGGGTTTAGTGTTCAGCACTGGGTAGGATCAGTGATCTGACCATTTCTGCAATAAATTAACTATATTTGTTAGTGATTTATTTGTTTCTTTTGAGGGTGAAAAGTAGAGATGCCTGCAAGGCCTGAGGAGAAAGCTAAAGAAATTAGATATGGCACTTTTCAATAAATATTTTAAAGCTTCTTAAAGAAATAAGTGAAACAGAAAAGCAACTGCTGTAAGGCCTGTTTTGCCATTATAAATTATTCTGAGGGAAGAAAAATACCACAGCACAAAATAAAAGTTTTTTTAAAAAGGAAAAAAAAGACAATATAGCTTACCAAAAGAAAAACAAAACACCTGTCCCTGTAACATCCTGGACAACCCACATTTTGACCCATGAAGCAAAAAATTGAGCTCTGAGGGGACTCAAACTGGCCTCCCATAGCACCCTGTGCTCAAACACCCAGAGAAAAGTCCACTGTTAGTGACAGGCCCCAGACGCCGTGCACAGCTACTGACCAGAGAACGCGGTGCCCTTTTCCTCTGCGAACTACAGGCTGGCCAAGGGCCAGAGCCTGCCACTCCCAGGCACGCTGCGCTCGCACACTGCCCCAGCCACCATGCGGATTCAGAGGAGCGACAGACCTCCTCTGCTAACGTTGCTGCTAATTTGCTAAAGAAACTAATCCTCAAGTAAAATGACCTCATGTGGGTCTAAGGGCCACAGTTTACCAAGCTGAAGTGGGGTTCCTTGTCATTCTGAATGTCAACCAATCAAGTTATGGGAAACATCTGAACCTCCAAATAACACAGAGGAGGGAGCCCTCTTCAGTTCTCAGCCAAGTCGACCTCTCCCTATTGCCCAACAACTCACTTACCCTCAAGATTAAGGGATGTGCTGTTTTAAAACAAAACGGTCTAGAGAAACCAGAAGGAAAAGCCTTCACAAACAAGAGTGATGAATGCCCAGACTCGGCCCAGAGAGCCAACCTACAGTTGATGACAATTATTTACATGTGGCCGTTATCAAACAAAAATGGTAGCACTCCCTAGAAGACACAAAACTTTTTTCTTTTTCTCTATTTCTTTTAAACTTCCTTTTCATAAAAGCCAACTTACATTAAAATATACTTACTACAAGACAACACAACTAACAAAATATATAATAAAACTTACACAAGTAGAAAATTCTGAGGTATTTCTGGTTTGAGGTGGTCTGTGGTCGTGAAGTTTTAATTCTTTTAATTTTCAAAATTTAAACCTCGGAAGCCACATAACAAAGCATTTGTGTATATGTGGATGTATGTGTGTTTCATTTGAAAAAAATTTAGCGTGTTTCATAAATTAAAATGAACTCAAATGTTGAAACAGCAGCATTAGAACATTCACTGACTAGAGCAAGGTATGGCATAATAGGAAAACGGTTTTTTAGAATATGCACCACTTTAAGGAATCTGGAGAAAGCCATGTCCACGAGCCACAAAAAGAGGACAATAACGTAACCACATGGGGCAGAACCATAGCTGCAGGACTCTCAGGCTCCCCAGAGGCAGGCCTTGGCAGGCCCCACCCAGGATAGCCTCTTGCCCCTGTTGGGCAGGGCACCCCTTGTGGGCATTTCCCTGAACTGCTCCAAGAGGAAACAAAGTATTTCAACTTTACTTCCATTAAAGATATTTACAGCATCGTGTCTCATGAAGAATGTATTCATTAAACTGTGATGATTTCTACGCTCACCTAATCTTAAAATTAGGGCAGAAAAATGTTTCATCCCATGCCCACACCCAAATTAATGGAAAGAAACTGGTCAGAGCCAGCAGGTGGGTGAGAGCTGCCCCTGCTCTCAGACTTTCTCCAAATCCCGCTCTTGCCATTAATGCTCGGCCTCCACAAGGTCCTTCCCCTCGATTCCTGGTTACCTGAGAAGTAGCCTCCATAGCAAAGGATGTTGCTCCGAATCTGCCCGAGTCCAGTGTAGCTCTGTTCCAAACCCTATCCCCAGCACTGTCCCCCCCTTCCAACTCCAGTCCAAACCATCCACATCCTCATCCCAGTTTTTCCTCGGTCAGGACAACACCCGTTAGATCCGTGAAAGACACATCTGCTGTTTCTTAAGCTCACTG
This sequence comes from Galeopterus variegatus, assembly GCF_000696425.1. Classification (NCBI taxonomy): domain Eukaryota; kingdom Metazoa; phylum Chordata; class Mammalia; order Dermoptera; family Cynocephalidae; genus Galeopterus; species Galeopterus variegatus. The sequence goes on along the minus strand of NW_007726411.1, from coordinate 412,708 downwards.
TCTAAAAAGGGACAAAAACAAAATAAAAGGGTAGGGGAGGAGGAAGGGGTATGAGGGTAAAGGGAAGAGGAAACTCCTCTTTTGAGGAAGGTATGTTCTTATTTAACAGTCTTCAAAGGTTCCTCTAGGTAGAGTTTGCAGCATTAAGTTTCCTAAGACAGGAGATGGGTTTCTTTGTGTCACAGATTCTGAGACGACAAATAAAGAGAAAGTGGGAAAAATGAATCCCAAAGGACAGGAGGTGGCTGAGGCTCTTCAGCATGGCGCTGGTTCTGCATTCATAGCTCAGCACCTCAACGCCTGCTGACGTGTCCGCTGTTTGCGATACAGTAGAGCAATATGCTGGTAAAAACTGATCCAATCCAAAAAATAATATTAATAATAATAATTATAATAATTATAATAATAATAAAAAGTCAAGGTAAAATAGCAGCTGCATTTTATGTGTTTGTTGTTTTTATGGGATTTCCAAAACAAAACACAACTTTTTTTCCTTTCTTCTTCAGATGCAGAGTCTGGGGAGACACTCATGTCCTGGGCTTAGATGCTTGACTCTTTAGGGGGCAGGTCCACATTGGTGACAGAGGTTACCAGGGAGACAAGACAATCCGAGGTAGTGCCATTGACCGACCTCCGGATCAGGGACACCCGCTCCTCCACGCAACCTGCAGACAGGCGAGCCTCTGCATCATGGTCCCAGCACTCCTCAATGGTCACACAGAGCTGGGCCAGGCCCTGCACAGCAGTGGGGAAGAGGAGAAATACACCTTTGTTAGGGCCCCTCAGTGAGGACAAGCATGAGGGCAGCAAACTTGATGATGTTCCCAGGGATCAAGTAGAGCCCAGCAGCCCCAACCACAGCAGCAGGTCAACTATCAAGGGCCTGAGGGAAATTGCAGGAGTATGGAACCGCAGGAAACTGACCTCTTGGAAGTCACCATCCTGAGCCCACTGGCCTCTCTCCACAGCCCCAAGGAAAGATTCACTGAACCTCAACATAGGAAGGGAGGGGAAAAACCCAGGCCAACTCCCAGGGAAGATGCAGCTGCTTGCCTTGGAGCAGTGATACTCAAACAAAATCTTACATGAAGCCTCTAGAGTCTGGGGAATGTGGCAGCCTTTCTCTTTGCCCCACTCCCCCTTGATCTCAGGTTCTGCCACATATGGAGAGTTCCCTTCTCTGTCCCCTGCAGGGCCACCTGCACCCAGGCCCCTCACCGGGTGCTTCAGCCAGTGATCCTTAATGGCAGGCCTCATCTTCTTGTGCACAACCACCTCCTGCAGCTCCTCCAATGAAGGGTGCTGGCCAATCTCTTCCTCAAAGGGCAACATGTACTCATCCACAGGTCCTAGAGGTAAGAGCGAGCCCAGTGGGATCGGCCCAAGGTCCCACTACTCTTTAACCACCCCCCAGGATGCCCAGGGCTGCCATTCCACTCACCATCCGCAGCCTTGCAGCGAGACACAAGCTCCCACAGCACCAGCCCCATGGCATACATGTCAATGCGCAGGAAGGCATCTCTCTGGAAGTTGATGGCTCCCTCAAGCACCTCGGGTGCCATGTACCGTCTTGTGCCCACCTACGTGAGGACAGAGGAGGAGACAAGGGCTACAGTGATCCAGCATGCACAAATGCACACACAGCCTAGCCAGGGGGGCCTGTATGTACCAACAGGGGAGAAATGGTGGCATTCAGTGCAGGATGCCAGTGATGGCAAGCCTTGACTCCCACATTCACTGATGAGTTGTGAGAGCTCATAGCGTGAATTATACTTCCATGATGATTTAAAAACATCACACACTCAAGACAGCAGTAACGTAAAGTGGAATTGCTACCAAATTCCTACAGCAGTACCACAAAGAGCTATACAGAATACTCTTTCACTGAGATTGAGACCAAAAACAAAGGAAAGAAAACACTTAAAAATATTCAGTGATTATTTTAGGATGATTTGCTAGGTTAATTTTTAATTACTTTTTCTAATCTCTTGGTTTGGATTCTTAGTATATTTCTTTCTATTTACCTTGTTCAATAATTACAACTGAAAGAGAAAGACAGAAAAAGACTGAGACTACAAGTGGCCAAAACCCCAATAGGGAATCTCTAATGTTTCTCAGCTGACTGGCCTGGGGAAACTATACAGTCCTCCAAACCTTGGTTTTCCCACTTGTAGAACACTAGCATTGTTCTCTGAGTTCTCAGACAGTTCTGAACTCACTCAGTGATCTCTTGCCCCTGCACCTCGCCAGCTGAGCACCAGAAGGGCATGTCCACTCTGGGTCAGCTCCCTTTTTCCCCTGTGGAGGCTCATTACCTGCCCATGGGTATCCCCTGGAGGTTTCCCTGGCTCAAACCGAACGGCCAGGCCAAAGTCAGCCAACACGGCTGTGAGGTCACTCTTTAGCAATACATTCTTGCTTTTAAAGTCCCTGTGGAGACAAATGGGAGGAGATGAAGCTGAATAACATGATCCAACCTGCCCTTGTCCTGAATATCATGATCAAACTCCTACGTTGGTTCCCAAGACTAGACTCTGTGCCCTACTGCCCCCAGATGAAGCTATCCCACCCTATCTGAAGTGCAGAGTCCATGACAGGGTACAGGCAGGCAGCTTCAAGAGTCCACAATAGGTGTGAGAATCCCTCACTGCACCTCAGATGGAAGGCTTCCGCAATAATCAGCAAAACAACACCTACCCCAACAGCTGGGTAGACCCTATCCTAGTCCCCAGTATCAAAGGCCAGCCCATAAATTTTCAGAGGGATTGGGGACAGGCACACTGGCCTGGAATGTGAGTTTTCTGGGAAGAATTTATAACATTTGGAATGTAAATGAAAACAGGAATTTAAAATTACCTTGCCTAGAATCCTACACAGACCCCTGAGGGGCTTGAGCCCACCTCAAAGGTGGGTAAAGCAAGATACTGGTGAACTTGCTCAGCTATAACTCTTACTAAGCACTGGTACTCTGGGTGTTCAATTTCCCCAGTGCCTGCCTCAGCTTGTTGTGAGAATTAAACTAAGTAATGAACGCAATGCTTATAGCCACGCCTGGCACACTTAACTATGCACTAATGTTAAATTGAACCATATCAAAAAGTCAGTATTCAACCTCCTGACCTATAAAATAGCAATTTTATACAGTCAACCTTCTATATCATTACTATTATTCCATTTGGGGCCCTTCAGCTTTAACCCTGGAATTCGAGGTTCATTCCCCTCCTTCACAGTCAGGGAACCAGACTAAACTAGCTATGGGACCTTGGCTAAGTTACTCAACTTCTCCACACTACTGTCCCTTCATCTGTCAGATAGGACTGAGAAAAAAGTACCTATCTCACAGGGTGGTACTGAGGGTTAAATGAGCTGGTATTTCTCAAGTGTTTAGAGGAGTGCTTGCCATTTAGTAAGCACAATGGTGATAAGTTAACACAGTGGTTTCTTCAGGTGTGGTTCAAACACCCCAAGAAGTCCCTGAGACCGTTTCAGGGGATCTACAAGGTCAAAATTATTTCCATAATAATCTATTATTTGCCTTTTTAAAGCTCATTCTCTCAGGATTATGGAGACACATTTTCCAGAGGCTACATGACATATGATGTCATCACTCTGACAGCTAACAAAATGTGTGTGCTCTAATACAGCAAATATCAGCAGATATAACCCACATATGTGCAAGTTCTTTTTAAGAATATAAAGAGGTCCTAACCAAAAATGTTGAGAACTGAGACAACCAAAGTAATGGAGTCAGCACTTCCTCATGTGGCCATTAGAGGGCACCAGAAAACCAGCTTGGGAGGTCGTGCCATTCCCCAGGACACAGGTGGAAGGCCAGGTTTTGTGCCCAGTTGCCTCTGACACACCATAGGCAGACTAAGCATGTTTAGGAAGTTGAGACACCCTACCCCTACACCCTGCTCTGGCCCACCAACCCTCTCTGCAGCTCCAGACCAAGCACAGGGAGGGCACCTGCTGAGCCTGGTACCTGTGGGCAATAGACGGCTTGTGGCCCTCGCCACGGCACCAGGGCACATCCTCGTGCAGGTATGAGAGGCCTCGTGACATCGTCTCTGCCACATGACACAGTTCGTTCCATGTGATGATGTTCCCCTTGAGGTAATCCGTGAGAGAGCCCTAAGAGAAGGCAGTACAGAACGTGAGCACATGTTGTGGGTATAGGACAGGATCCACCCCATCCCTGGGAGAGATGTCTCAGTGGGCCAATGGCTGGGCTCCTCTCCTGGGAGCTATAATCGATATGGAAGACACATGAGGCCAGGAGGGGGCTGAAGGTCAAGGGGTGGTCATTATGAAGTCACTATTCTTATCACAAGAACTGATCCCAGGGTCAAAGGTTCCTGTTGTTGGGACACCTATGTCCACACCTATGGCAGTGGTCACCTCATTGTGAACATCACCACGGGGTAGGGGTCACCTTATTTGTGGAAGGCCACCATGGGGACCATTCCACCTCCTCTTGGAATCCATTCTAATGGGCGTGGCTCACCTTGTCATGGAAGGCCGTGATAAGCCATAGCTCCACTTCAAGGTTGGAGCCTCGCTTCTCAGCGGCAATAAATTGCAGCAGGTTCTCATGCTTCATGCCAGGTGTGCTGAAGATCTCCCTTTCACTCTGCCAAGACTGCTTGTCCTGAGGTGGGGAGGCAACTCAGACCTCATGCAGCCACCCACACCCCATTCCCCATGCTCCATTCCCTGGCCTCCCAGCCTCAGCTTCTATAAGGAGCCCAGGAGAAGACCGGGACTGAGCTGGGCCCTGGAATATCAAGCCAACAGTGAGCCCTGAGATCACTTAAGGCCAGCACCTTAATTTACAAACAAGGCCACTGAGGTCCAGAGATAGGGAGTGAGTGGCCCAGTACCACCCAACAAATGAGAGGCAGAGCCCAGCCTGGCTTTGCTAACTGTCCCAGGCAACTGCTTGAGGTAGTCTGTTGTCCAGGGCCTCTGAGAAGAACCTGATGTCAAAAACAAAACCCTGGAAAGCAGAGTGGGTCAAGGTTTTGCAAAGCCCTACCCTAATCCTAAGATAAAATTTCGTGTTGCATGAAATTCACAGACCAGCCAAGTGTAGCATGAGTAACCACTCCCAATAAGGCCCACTTCTCTTATCCCACCACGTATTCAGGGCCTGGATTGCCCTAGGCTGGGAGAGGATCTAGTTCAAGCCACAGCAGGTATGGATGACCTGGAGCCCATCAAACACCCACCTGGAGTGGGAAGATCTTGACAGCCACAAAGTCATTCATGAGTCGGGCCTTCCAGACACAGCCAAATCGCCCCCGAGCCTTGATTTCCAGTAGCTGCAGTGGCTTCAGGCCCACGAGAGGGGATGGGGGTGGTGGCCCAGGGTCCTAGGAGAGAGCAAGGGTTTAATAGGGTCTGGCCTGGCCTCCACACCTCTATCCCTGCCCTGACCCAGGACAACACATCTGTCTCACCTCATGGATGTCCACATGGCCGTAGGGAGGCTTGCGATGCCGGTACATCCAGAAAGCCAGCAGGACGATGAGGGAGAGGCCCCCAATGGGCAGCAGTGAGTAAGCCAGCACCGTGAGCAGGGTGGGGGCTGTCGGGGGTGGCTCGTACGTGACTGGGGGACACACGGAGCCCTGTGTCACACAGCCCGCCCACCCCCACACCTCTAGAGCCAGACCACAGGGCCCTGCAGCCACTCCCCACCCAACTCAGGAGCCAAGCCCTCCAGGACAAGGAGAGGCCCAGGTCTGCTGGGTCAGGGCCTCTCTTCCCACTGGCCCCCTCACCTTCTGGGCCCCCAGCCTCTGGCAAGTGGGTGAAGCGCTCGTTGCAGAAGTTGCCTTCACAGCAGCAGAAGTACACCTGGGGGTTCTCCTCGGTGGCCACACACTCCTGCCTAGGGGCACAGAATTTTCCACACATCCCTCAGCTAGTGAATGCAAGACTCCCCAGCCTGCCCAGCCAAACCCTCCCCACAGACAGAGCACGTCATGGGCAACATCAGGGGCACAGTGTGAACCCACCTCCTCTAAAGTATAACCCGAAGCCAGGAAGGAACAGCTTGGGGTCAACACTCACCCCTCCTCAGGGATGGAACAAGGCAAACAGGGTTGCGGAAGGACTTAGGATCCTGGGCATCAACTCGAAAGCCCCTTTCTTGTCTTCTCCCTCCCACCCAGACATCCTGAGGCCTGCAGAGCCCAGCTGGTAGTGGAAGCAAGCACAGGCAGGCTCGAGTGGAGGGCAGCGCAAGCCACGGCAGTACCTGTCATAGCAGTTGAAGTCGTCCAGCCAGCAGCCCTTCTTGACGAGCTCAATCGTGCCGGAGCTGTTGCGCCAGGAGGCGTAGCAATGCAGCCGCTTGTCCTGCTCGCCCTCGCAGCGCTCCAGGCCACTCTGGTTGGTGCGCTCCAGCTCCCAATTGGCGTTGTAGTAGATGCACTCCCGCGTCTCAGCCTCCCCGCGCCCAGAACCTGTGCCCCCAGAGAGGGGAGAACGCTGAGAATGCTCCTGGACCACCACCCCAAGCCTGGGGGCCAGGCCACCCTGAGGGAAGTTGGGTGGTGGGTGAGGGTCACTGATCTCAAGGCATTCGATGCTGTGCCCTATGCCACCCATGTAAACACCACCTCTTAGCTCACTGTGTGCCAGCCAGCACCAGCCCCTATCTCATTTTCCCAATGAGGCCCAAGCAAGAGTGAGAGGAAGCAGGCAACCTAATACCACAAGGGTCACTGATCTCAAGGCATTCGATGCTGTGCCCTATGCCACCCATGTAAACACCACCTCTTAGCTCACTGTGTGCCAGCCAGCACCAGCCCTTATCTCATTTTCCCAATGAGGCCCAAGCAAGAGTGAGAGGAAGCAGGCAACCTAATACCACAGAAAAAAGGATAAACAGCCAGCCAGACTCATGGCCAGATACACAAAAAGGGGCACCAACAAGGCTCCTGGGTGGGGATGGGGGATGCTCCTCTGCAATAGCAGGAATTTTAAAAGGGGCCCTCAAAACCCCAGTGCACGTCAGAGTCACTGCATGTGCAGAAGTGAGTAGGGTGGCACAACAGTGTTCGTTAAAAATATGTATTCCCAGACCAGTCCAGACCTAGCCAATGAAAATGAAGGCAGTATCTGCGTTTTTTACCAAACCCATCTGTCTCCGGTGATTCTGATGCAGACCTCAGGGACCACGTTTAGATGAACCACAAGGGCAGTAGCTTCCCACTGCTCTGGCTGCTCCTGTCTCTGCCTGACCCCTGCTCACCACAGTCCCCCAGAGAGACCCTGCTGCTGGTGTGTCCTCCACAACTCTCTACCCAGACTGGGAGCGAAGAAAAGACCCTCCCATGTCCTTTCCACACCCAGCAACCACACTTGGCGCTCGGCAGGGCTAGAGAACACAGGGTAAGACTCCCAGAGTAACTGATATAGTTTGGATATGTTTGTGCCTCCAACACTCATGTTGAAATTTGATCCCCAACATGGCAGGATTGGGAGGTAGATCCTCATGAGAGGCGTTTGGGTCATGGGGACAGATCAAGTCCCTCTACTAGTTCCACCAGAGCTAGTAGTTTAAAGTAGCCTGGCACTTTCTCTGCCTCTTTTACCATGTGACATCCTTGCACACGCCAACTCCCTTTCTACCTTCCAGCATGAGTGGAAGCAGCTTGAGGCCTGCATCAGATGCAGCTGCCCCAGAATCATGAGTCAAATAAACCTCTTTTCTTTATAAATTACCTAATCTTAGGTATTCTGTTATTGCAAAACAAAAATGGACTAAGACAAGGGAAATATGTGCCTCAGGCAGGAGATGGGCTGGCTGGTGACTGAGCTGAATCACAGACCATCCTCCCATCTGGACTTGGTCTCTGATGACCCCCAGACACACCCCATCCACTCCTGACCCCCTTAACCCCCTGCAGAAGTGCCATCCAGGTGGCTGAACACTTTGACCTCCTTACCTCCAACTGCCCAAACACTTTCCTTCAAACATGGCCTCAAGCATTCACCAAATTCCCCTTCCTTACCACCCCCTACAAAACAATCCCCAGTCCCAGCCCCAAATGTGCCCCCACAGCCCCTGGAGACCCCACAGCTCTGTGATCGAAAACAGCATGAAGATGCCCAAGGAGACTGTCTGGGAGTGCCCTACATCAGGAGGAGTGGCATTTACAACCTGACTGCCAGAACTCTATGCAGATGCACAAGAATGAACCAGCACCAAGCATCTACCTGTCCTCTCTGCACTTCTTGGTGGGAAACCCCTCCTATGGGCCGGTAACCTGGCATCATTCCTCACTGGTCTCCCCTACAATTATTCCCACCCCAGGAAGGAGGAGGGAGGGGTCAGAGTCAATCCCGCAAAAGGACAGCCAGCAGCCAGGAGAAGGGACTCCACCCCAACTCTGGCAGAGGGCAAAATGCCCTGAGTTCTAGCATAGCACAAGAGTCCTCACCCTCCTCTCTCTCCCTATCAGTGGCCTTGGTGAGCAAGGAGCTTGATTCCCAGGGTATACCCCAGAGAGAAAGACAAAGACCGGTCTGTCAGGTGGGAGGAGCCACCACCACCGGACTGCTATTCTCTGGTCAGACCCCACCCTTCTGCATCTCCCTGCAGTGATAGGAGGCTTCTTTCAGGGGAACCTGGCCAGGGGCAAGTAGTAAATCTCAAGGATCCTGATAGGACCCAAGGGTTCAAAACATCACCCAATTAGAATAGGAGTGCCCAGTCACACCTCTGGTCACCCGATGCCATTGGGCCTAGACCCCCGACACTTGTAAAAGGAAAAATCATGGCCTTCAGACCAGGCAGACAGTGGGGACTCAGCCTGGTACACAGGAAGGGCCTCAGTGTCTACAGAGAGGCCCACACAGGCATACACACTGGCTTCCCCCAGGCAGGCCCTTCATCAGGCCCAGGGGGAGAACCTGAAGGGATGGGGTGGGGGTAGGAAACAAAGGCTGAACAAGAATACCAAGGGCCAGGATCCAGGTTGGCACTTACTTGTAGCAGCATCCAGTGGCTGGGCTATACAAAGCACCCTGTCCAGAGGGCACAGGGTCTCCTCTCTCCAGCCTGGGGCCCCACTGCATCCACAGCACAATTCCAGTAGGGGTCTTGGAGACTTATGGGGCCAGTCGCTGGGCTGCAGACAGAGCAGCTGGGCACTCCCCTGCGGTTCTCCCCTGACTGCAGCCACACCACATTGCCAGTCCCTTGAAAGCACTCTGCTTCCGGGCTTTGCACAAGTTACCGTCTCTGGCTACATGATGCTCCCACTTTCTCCTTTGGATTTCAGCTCTTCCCTCTCCCCAGAGACCAGGCAAATTCTACTTCCACTGGCCCTTGTGCTTTCCCTTTCACCTAACTTACCACGCTTACTGATTGGCTGCTGTCATTTAAAGAAGTATTTCAGACACCCGAAAGGCATATGAATAACATAATCAAAAATAATCCTATTTTTGATTCCAGCATAGGTATCCTGGCTAGAGCAAGATTTTGAAAGAAGGGGACAACAAGGTGGGATTAGCTCAGCCTGCAGCCCAAGCCCTAGGATCCTCAGGTGAGTTTCCATCTCCATTCAGACAACAGGCAACAAGCCCCCTGTGCAGGGTTAGGAGTCTGTACAAGGGAGGCCAACAGAGAGAGTGGCCCAAGGCTAGCCCAACTCCTTTCTCCGGGCCACTGATCAGGCAGGACCCCTCTGGCCACTACTATGGAAAGGACCCAATAGAGAGGGCTGGGAGCTCCAAATGTCAAGACTCCAGGGTTTAGAATGTCTCCTGACCCCCATCTGACCAGATTCTCTTACAGGCAACCCAGCCTTGAGCTAGCTAGACTTCAAATCCTGCTCTGAAACTTTGCAGCTATGTGACCCTGAGCAAGTTACCTAACCACTCTGAAATGGGATAATAACTACCTACCTCCTAGAGTTACTGCAAGAACTAAACACCTTAGTGCATTTTAAGAGTGGTTAGAACAATGTCTAGCACATTAGTTATTATATTAGAGCAATACCCCTCCCTGCTGCCTATGACAATCCCTTACAACACAAGCCCCCTGTGTGGCCCCCAGCCCATCACGTCACACAATGCCTATAAGAGCTTTATGTTCTGAGCCCCATGTGACATGCTGTGACCCTCCCACACCACACCAAGGCTCTGCTGCCAGCTGGAGACCCAGGGGTCTCTCCCCCGTCCTCTCTCCTCCCAGGCTCTCTGTTTCTTCACACACATAGCTATTTATAACCTCTGGCAATACTCAAACCACAAGGCCACCTCCACCTTTTCATAGACACAGGACTCCTGCCCACACCCACAGAGTCAGGGCATGCTTGCACAAGAGGGTCCCCTGACCCCCAGCCCACTTGCCCATCCCAGCAGGAGAGAAAGCCATGTGCCCAAATGGAGGTGCTTGCAGTGCCCCACTCACACTTGCTGTCTCATAGCCATGAGGGGAGTATGCCCTAGACACCAGGACAAGGGGTTCACTACATCCCTGAGCCACAGCCAAACCAACTGCTGGCCTTCAAAAGAACCAGGTAAATAAGTGGAAGAGGCAGTCCCTATGCTATACCCTGGTGGAAAGAAGCCCCGAGTGCTCCCCAAACCCTCTGTTCAGGCAAGGCAAAGAAAACCCCACTCCTAGACATACCACCCACCCACCCACACCCACACACACAGAGAAAGAGCACGTGCAGATTCCACATTCCAGGTGGCAGGAACTTAAGGGACCAGTGTTGATGCTTGAGGACAAGCACTGGGAGGCGTGTTTCCCCTCTGAAGCAGCTCGGTCCAGCAGGCCTTGGACCCACTCCACTATGCACTGGGGAGAAAAGGGTCCTGTGTGTGAGGGACTCAAAGTTCAACGGGAGAGGGAAGAGTGACGGGAGATGGAAAAGAGGGAATGGTTCAAAATTGGAGTGGCCATGCCTCCCAGGGGCAAGCTCTAAGCTTGGGGTGCCCCCAGTCCAGCCAACATCTCCCAGAGGAACTGCAGACCCCAGCAGAGACAGCAGGGCCACTGCACTCTTGGCTCCTTGAGGCCCCCTGGCAGTCAACCCCCACAAGGAGCAGGTGCCCAGCCCACCCATGTAGGCACTATAGGGGGTAAGAAAGGGTGCCACTACCCCTACCCATTCCATCTACCTCAGGTCTGCTTCTGCCAGCACGCTGATGCACAACCCTCCCAGAAGCCTCCAGATCCAAGAGGAGGCCAAGTAAGGATGATGCGGGTAGCCAGTGCTCTCCCTCCAGTGTACAGCCTCCAGGTCTGCCTAGAGAGGAGAGGCAGCCTCTCTCCACAGACAACATCCTTTGGAAGGTGGGCCTGAGTTTGCTGAACCACCCACTGCCCCAGCAAATCCCTCCAGAAGAGCCAAGGAGAGCCAAGAGACCTGAAGGTTAGGGATCCCAGCGACACTTATCCATGTTCATTATTCCACATCCCCCAGCTCCACACAGCAGCATCTCCACCACCTCCCAGGACAGAGTAAGGACAGTCAGGGTGTGGGAACAGAAAGAACCTGAGGAGGGGAAGGAAGAAGGCTAAAGCAGGAGAAAGAAAGACAGACACACACATATGCACATGCACACGTGCACTGTGGAAAGGCACATACATTGAGAAGAAAAGAATCCAAAACCTTCCCCCATTTTGTCTTTAAATTTCTGACACAAGAGAATGACCTCTTGAGAATTTGTTTCTAGCAGCCAAACACAATCTCTGACACATTTGCCTTTTTTAATCCATATATTTGTAAACCATCCAGATTGATACATTATTTATTTAACACTTACACAGCCCACTCTACAACCCAGGCACTACAGTCAGCATTTTACAAATAACTTATTTAATCTTCATGACAACCCTGTCTGGGTCCTCATTTTGCAGATGAGAAACTGAGGCACAAAAAATTAACTTACTGCCATGGACTGAATTGTGTCCCCCCAAAGTTTAATGTGTTGGAGGCTTGGTCCTCACTGTGACAGTGTTAAGAGGGTGGGAAATCCTTTTATGGTAATTACAAGGTGGGGCCTTGAAGAGGTGATTAAGTTGATGGTTTAATGGTGGGCATGGGTGTGGTTCTGAGGGCTTTAAAAGAAGAGCACATGAGAAGTTTTCTCTCTCTGCCCCACCATTTTCTACCATGTGAGACCCCTAGGTTGCTGTAAAGCCACCACGAAAGGCGGCCTTCACCATAAGTGTTCTCTGGACTTTGGACTTCCTGGCTTCCAAAACTGTAAGCAATAAATTTTGTTTTCTTTATATATCACTCAGTTTCAGGTACTTAACAGAATTATAAACCTACCCAAATCACTTACTAAGGGTCAAAACCAGGTTTCAAGCCCAGGCAGCCTGTCTCTACAATACATGTTCTTCATGTGCTGCTGCTGTCTTATAGCACTGAAAATAAATGCATGTCTGAGCTATGTAACAATCCATTAAATGACCTTACCATGACTTAAGTATCTACTCTCCTGTTGGACTCTTAGGTTATTTGTGTTTGTTGATCTCAGCAATGTCATTATGAATTTTTTGTTTTCCATTACATATTTCCTTGTGCTCAGGTGTAGGCATTTCTCCATGGTATACATCCATTGAGTGGAAATGCTGGGTCATGAGGTCTGAGCATCTTCAACCCAACAAATACCATCAATGTGTTCTCCAAAGTGGAAGTACCAATTTCTGTTCTCAACAGACTATAGTCCCCAATGAACCACACACCCTGACCAATCCTGATTTTTTCTCACCTGGTGTGAAATGATATATGGTTTTGATCCATATTTTCCTGATTATTTGTGAGACTAATCTTTCCTAAATTATTAATCTCTCTTGAAAACTACTTGTTCATATTCTCTCTCATTTTTCTATTGGGTTGCTTTTCCTTTGAGTTACAGAAATTCTTTACATATTCTTGGTATTAAGAAAAAAGAAACAAAACAAAAATATATATACATATATTCTTGGTAATAAGATTTTCCTTAGTATATAGTAACCCTCTTCATTTGTAATGCTCTTTGCCAAAAAGTCTATCTTATCTGATGCTAACATAACTATATGACATCTCTTGTATTTTCCCAATTTATTTTTTCCAACTTTGACTTTAAATCTTTCTCTTTTATTTTCCCTCCCAATTCAACTTAATACTGTCTTTAACTAGAGTGGAATCCCATTACATTTATGATTACTGGGTATGTTTAAATGTTTTTTCTCTACTGCTACTTCTACCTCTGTTTGGATTATCTTTTTAAGGTTCATATTTTAGACACTCCTGGTCTGAAAGTTATACATTTCATTTCTATTCTATTATAATCTATCCTTTAAATATGCACATGTACACTTATGCAAAATGCCTAAAGTTAATCAACATCTCTACCATCCCACATAGTAACTTAACTGTTTTAACTCTAATTACCTCCTTCTGACTTACATTTAACAAATTGCTTGTGTTTAGTATATGTTATTGCTGCTCTTCTTATTCATCTCCCAAACCATGTATTATTTGTTTCCTACAGTCAATACTTTTTAAATTTGTCCATACATCACCAGCTTGTCTGCTCACCCATCCCTATTTGCATCTCTGTCCTTCCTTCTGCTATCACTATCCTTACTGAAAAACATGCTCCTTCAGTAAACATTTATTGAAAGAAAAGTGTGTGTTTGCTTTTCTGAAAATGTTATTTTACCTTTCTTCTTAAATGACAGTTTAGATGAACATAAAATGAATTATTTTCTCTTGGCATTTTGAAATTATTCCACTATTTTCTGGCTTCCACTATCATTGCTGAAATGTCTGCTATTAATTTAACTTTGTAGATACTCTGTTTTCCCTCTGGCTGCTTTCTTAGATCTTCTCCTTGCAGTTTTACTACAAGGTATGTGTCTACGTATATGTTTACATTTATTTATACTACTTGGGGCTCACTGTGCTTTTACAGTCTGATTATTCATGTCTTTTATCAATTCTGAAAAATTCTCAACTATTATTAATTTGAGTATTCCATCTCCCTATTCTATGATTCTAAAATTCCTATTACAAGTATGTTAGACATTCTCACTCTGTCCAGTCTCCTAACGCACCCCCTTCATATTTGCCAATTCTAAACAACATTATAGATAATTCCTTAAGGTATAACTTCCAATTCACTAACTCTCTCTTTAGCTGTGTCTAATCTGCTGTTTAGCTCTTCTGCTTACTTTATGAATTCAAGTATTCTATCTTTTCATTTTTAGAAGTTCTATTTTTTTTTAATTTATTTTTTATTTTTTTTTTATTTTGTCAATATACACTGTATATGATTATTATGGCCCATCACCGACACCTCCCTCCCTCCTCCCTCTCTCCCCTCCCCCGCAAGAATGTCCTTTCCATTTGCTTGTTGTAACAACTTCATAAAAGTATAGTTGTTATATCTTCTTCCCCACCCCACCCAAAATGTGTTTTGATGTCTTTTCCCCTTGTTGAACTAAAAGTGCAATGTAAGGATTAAAAATATGTATCTGTTTACTTTGATAGTCTGCTGACTGCTTGAAGACTCATGCACTTGTGGACGAGAGTGCCTAAATACGTATGAAACAGACGTAGGTCTTCTTCCCCTAGTCAATAGTCGTTGAGCCATTGCTTTGTGTCAAATATTATTTTAAGCACATATATACAATCATTAATATTTCTAATAACTATTTAATCCTTAAGGAACCTGAAGCCAGGAGATGTTATTGTTTTAATAAGCCCCCCAAGAAAGGTCTCCCTATTTCTGCAAAAAAATAAATAATACCATATAACATTAATAATGCATTTGATCCATGATTGTCTTACTCAATTTAATTAAACAATTTTAGTTAAAGTACTACCCTTGATTCCAGGCAGTATTTAGGGATATTTATTGCTTAAGAAACTGTTGTTCTATTATTATGATCAAAGGTATATAAGGAAATGCAATTTATGATCATGTGATTGGCTGAAATAAATTCTGATTCTGCAATTGTGTTTGATAAAAGTGATTCCATAATATTCATACCTCTTACCATGCCAGTGTTTACAAATAACACTGCAGAGAATTAAGCATGACAGTTTTCAGTTGCGACTGTCTCAGCTGTGGACATAGGTCTCCATGGAGGCAATTTGCATTAAGAAATATTTCAAATGTTTGGGTCTCTTAACAGTCTAAATTGTTACAGTGAACTAAGTTTCTGAGAATCACTGGAAGTCACAGCATTGTACTAACAGTATATATCAAAACAATAAAATAAGGAAAGAAGTAGAAAGAAGGAAAAATTTAGACTATGCTTGAGCTCTTTTTAATGCCATTGGAATTAAAATTCTCTTCTAAAATTCGCCAAACTCTTTTCACAAAGTACTCATTTAATGACTGAGATGAAGACAAACAGTGTTGTTTCCTTTCAGGCATGTGAGTAGGAAGTACAGAGCAGTCTCCTCGGCACCCATTTAGAATACATGTCCTGAAAGTGAGTTTGAAAGGAAAGGTCACACAATATTGAATCATATACGAGTATATATATCCATTGAGATGTCTATTATTGGATCCACTTCATCTGTCGTGGCCAGCTTTGGCAATGCTTTCTCTTCTTTATCTGATTTGTTTCATGAGAAAACTCTCAGGGCAATGTAACCACCTCTATTGCTGGCATTTATACAGAGACCTTGCAAATATCCATCTGTGCTGCTTGCCATTCACCAAATAATAAAGGGTGATTCTGGAAAATTACCCAAATGATATATCATTTCACAATCCAAAAGTACAAGAGAGAATTCAAAGAAAGAATTGGTGAACCTAAAAATCAATGAGTGAAGAGTAAATATTAAAGAATTCAAATTAAAGGCTGTTGCAGCAAAACTGTCAATTACCCTGCATTTTTAAAATTAATTTTGCTTTTATTTGTAGGATGGCTTCTGCTCCTTTCCTCGGAGCCATTACAGAGCATCGGCATGGCAGAAGAATGATCAGAAAATAACTGCCAACCAGATTTGCTATCTATATTCTAAGAAAAAGATGCTGATTCAGAAGTCAGTGTATTTTTAAACTTTCTGTAGTTGTCAACTCAGAAGATGCAGCTCAGGATGAATAACATCAGGGACTCTGGAAACTTTTGAGAATTTCACTGTAACCTAGAAATGAGATGGAATGTTTAATGTTCATAACTTTGGGGCCATGGATTTGAAAACTGAACATAATATAATCTGTCGAATTGATGATCATGAGGAGAATGAAGACAGATTTTATTAGGGTGGAGACTAGAGCCTTGCAATTAAAGGGTTTTTTTTCCCCCCAATTTTATTCTTTACTTGTCTTAATGAGATAATATTATATAGTTAAAAGTTAATTGAGAGCCGGCCCGGTGGCGCACTGCTACAGTGCGCTGCTTGGGAAGCGCGGCAGCGCTCCCGCCGAGGGTTCGGATCCCACAT
>NW_007726411.1:377357-394174 GCF_000696425.1 Galeopterus variegatus | reverse complement strand
TTTTTTTTTTTTTTTCACCCCCCCCTGAGAGAATGGAGGCCGCTTTGAAGTGGGCGCTTAGCCTGGTGTGGTGGGCGGGGGCCAGGCGGGCGGGGAGCAGTCGGGCTTCGCCCCGCAAGTGAGGCTGGAATGGGGGTGACTTACGGGGTCGCGGGTCTGTGGCAGTCTGACGCGCTTCTCTCTGCCTTTGTCGGAACCTTTGCTGGCTTTCCTTGCCTTTGATGACTGGGCTGATAGCTCGTTCGTTCCCGCGGCTGGGCTTGGGCGCTCTCAGGAGACCTCTTCTGTGTCGGCCCCAAAACCTTTTTTTTTTTTTTGCTTGTTTTTTTTTTTTTTTTCGTTGTTGTTTTTTTTTTTTGCCTTTTGCTTGGGCGCTCTCAGGAGACCTCTTCTGTGTCGGCCCCAAAACCTCGAACCTGCTGTCACTTGTTTGTCAATGTAGGATCGTTGTTGAAAGATTTATTTGCCTTTTGCTGCTCTTGGAAATGCAATCAATACTCTGGTATCATAGTGCACGGCTCACAGGATCGCGCTGTCTCCTGGCGCGGCCGCTGAGACCCGACGCCATCTTCAAAGTCCAGAAGTTCTATTTTTAAAAACAAAACCTTCCTGCTCAATTTTGATATTTCTGTTCTTTGTCATACTTTCAAATCCCACTTACAATTCCATGATTTAACTTCTTGAAAGTCTATTTCTGATGTTCATCATTTCTCATGACTTTCACTTACGGCATATTATTTCCCTCATGTGTTTTGGAATTCTGGATATTGAGCTATGTTTAGTGGGGCCTTTTCTGCAGGAAAACTGTGAGGCCAAGTTTGAAGAGGTAACATTCCAAAGAAAATTTTTATTTTTTGCTTCTGTCAAACTCCCTAGGGCATTATCAATCTGGAACCACTTTAATTTCTCAACTTAGAGTTTCCTAGAGAACAGGATGGTATAAACTTCACGTGAGTACAAGCCTATGGTTACAAATTCTCAGGGAGAAACTCCCCCCAACCCCATCCTCCACTCCCATCAACCTAGGCTGAGACAATTTCATTATCTACTTCCCTTTGTCACCAAAAGGATGTTTTTACTAGTTCACACTTTCACTGAAGATAAAACCCCATGGAAGTCTTATCGTGTGAGGGCCTCAGTCTCAATTCCACATCTTGTCTCCTGTCCCTCACACTGCTACTAAACCCACATCTCTGAATTATAGATATAGGCAAAGTCCCCAGGAAATCAGTAGTTTCAGCTAGTGGAGGCATACAATACTAGTTTCTAGTCCATTCTTGCTTTTCCCTTACTTTCCTATACATGCAACTATGTACAGAATATATATTCCAAAAGAATGTTTATTATGCTTTTTCCAGCATTTCTATGTGTATTGTACGAGGCTTTTCAGCTGTTTTGCTCCTATAAATGTCAGAAATGGAAGTCATAGGAGCACTTTCCAAGGTGACAGGAAGAGCTCCATCTGCCTTCGGAAGCCCAGCCTAGGAACATGGAACTGAGCCAGGTCACCTCAAGTCACTTCCAACTTGGACTTCATAAACAAGTCCCTGGCACCATCCTCCCACAGAACAAGATGTGGGCCCAGAGCCATTCTCTGGAATACATGCCTTTCTCCAGGCCCTGTCATTCCTGAAGAACACTGGAGAGACAGCTTCCAGTTAAAAGCCAAGGACTATACACAAACATTTCCTTTTGCTCCCTCCTATAATCCCACTAAAACCACAGCAATGAAAAGTTTTTTAAGGCATAAACCCATAAGGACAAAGAGAACAGGAGAGTACTAGAGAAATGAAATTTCAAAGCTGGAAAGCAGATACAACAGTGGTAACTAACTACACAGACTCCTAAGTTGGCTGTGGAGAAAGCCGAGAAACAATATGATTTCCAAGGTATCCTCCAAAACTCAGCAATTTGTAGCACCAGATGTCTCTGGAAGAATGAGGTAAAAATGAGTCCAAAGGCAGAGGGTTGGCTGGTAAGGAGTCAGATCCTCAGATCCCACCACCACTCATCATGGCTGGAGGCTGCTCCTCCCCAATCCAGCAGACTAGAAGTTCATTTTCTAAAAAAGATAAAATAGAGAGCTTCTGGACAGAGAGGAGCAGATCTGAGGCACAGATATCACACTGAAATAGGAAGAATACAGAACAATGTATCAAATACAGAAACCTCCAGCTCTCTTTCCCCTGTGGCTTCCAGGAGGATGGCAGCCAAGCCCACCGGACAGAAAATAGAAAATACTTCTCAAAGGAATTTGACTAGTTCCAAAAACAGACTAATCAAATCACCCTACAGTTGGCCAGTTCTACCCATGGGCTCACAACTCTCAATCAATATTCAGGTTTATCCTTAAATATGAACAGCTCTAAGAAAGCCACTAAGTGAAAAACAGATAAAAACAGGTGGGGGGGGGGGAACAACTTGGAAAAAACAGAAATTATGCAGGGAGAAGAAAATTTCAAAAACTGTATTATTATCCTCAGAAAGACAGAAGGCAATACACCCATGAAAAAGGAATAAGATGACATTGTTAAAAGATGACAAAACAAAAGAGCTCTCAGAAATGAATGAATGGGGCTGGCTGGTTAGTTTAGTTGGTAAAAGAACAGCATTGTAACATCAAGGTCAAGGGTTCAGTTCACTGTACTGGCCAGCAGCCAAAAAAAAAGGAAATGAATGAATGAATAAACAAATATGCACACACACAGTCTTCAAAAAGTATAAATAAAAGCAAAAAAATAAATCCTCATCTCCAAGATGATCATGGAAAAATTCATATTATCTTTTAATTCCATGTTTCTACATACTTTTTGAAGTACACTCGTGTGTGTGTATGTGCATGTGTGTGTGTATTGTCAGAAATGAAAATCAACAAAAGGATTAGAAGATAAACTTGGGGCCGGCCCGGTGGCGCACTGGATAGTGCGCCGCTTGGGAAGCGCGGCGGCGCTCCCGCCCGAGGGGTCGGATCCCACATACAGACAGACCGGTTCCCGCTCACTGGCTGAGCGAGGCGCGGGAGCAACACCGAGGGTTGCAATCCCGTTGCCGGTCCCCGGTCCGGTACGGGGGCAACACTGAGGGTTGCGATCCGTTGCCGGACACGGAAAAAAGACAAAAAAAAAAAAGAAGATAAACTTGAAGAAATCTCAAAAAAAAAAAAAAAAAAGCAAACATATAGAAAATAAGAGAGAAAAGAGAAAAGACAAGGAATTTGGAGGTCCAACCCAGGAAGTCCAACACCTAAATAATAAGAGTTCAAGAAAGAGAAAATGGAAGGGAAGAAATCAAAGACCAGCACAGTGGATAAAACAGGGGCCCACCCAGGCTCATCACTGTGAAATTTCACAATGTTGGGGACAAGCAAAGATCCCACTACAAATATCTAGGTAAGAGAGAAATGTCACCTATATAGGATTAGGAATCAGAATGGGTTTGAACTTCTACCAACCAATACTTGGAAGCTAGAATACAATGGAACAGTGCTTCACAATTTAGAGAGAAAAAGATATCCTATTTACAAGCCCACACGGAGTTAACTATCAATGAAGCACAAAGGCAAAAAAGAAAAAAGATTACAAACATGTACCTCCAATTAACCATTTCTCAAAATGTACCAGAGGGTGTGCTCCACCAAAATGAGGGAGGAAACAAAAAGAGGAAAACAAAGGATACAAAAAGTCAAAAGATTCAACACAGGAGATAAGTAATAATTATCTTCAGGAAGATGAGCAAAGGAGATACAAGATAGCAGCCAGTCCAGGACGGGAGATACAAGATAGCAGCCAATCCAGGACGAGAGCTACAGTCCACATGTAAACTGTTCAAACCTCTGGCTGATCCCTGAAGTACACAAGCACAAAATGGACTCTAAGCAACCAAATAAGCCTCAAGGAACTGAATAAATATTACAGCAGCCATTACACACAGGAAAGAGTTTATGGATTCAGCCAATATAATCATCTGCTAAAACAAAAATAAGCAAAAACAAAATTGACGCTTGTGAGAAGAACATAAGAGAATCCAGAATGTCTACAACTATCATTCACAATATTCAGACACAAGCCAGGATTATATGAAGAACTGGAAAATGTATCCCACACTCAAGAGAAAATAATAATCAATGGAGACTGACTAAGATAAATGGATGTTAGAAATAGCAAAACTGTTCAAGTAATTATCAGAAGTATTCTTAAAGAAGTAAAGGAAAATATGTTCTAGTGAATGCATTGATAGGTTATCTCAGCAGGGAAACAGAATCTATGAGAAAGAGCCAAATGGAAATTTTAAAACTGAAAAACATCATATGTGAAATTTAAAATGCACAAATACAGACTGAAAATAAATAGATGGAAATAAATGTGTCATGTCAATATAAGCTGGAGTGGCTATAATATGAAATTTTACAACATCGAGACACCAAAATGGGTAACTTATCCCCCTGATGAAGCTCCATCAGTTAGTACTACTTCTCAATATTGAAACAAATTCTCATACCTCTGAAATATCACTTCAAAGAAAACTGAAGTGTTTTAACTTTTATTGGAAAGACTGTCCATTTCCCAACTTCTGAGTTGTTTCTCCTTTGTCTTATAGGTATGGATATATTTCTGGACTTTCTATTCTACTCCACTGTCTATTTAGTTATCTTTGTACCAAAAGCTTATCATTTTAATTACCACAGATTTCCAATGAGTGCTGGAATCCAGTAGGAGAGCCTTGTTTTTTGCATAAAGGCTGCCTTGGTTCTTCTTGATCAACTGCATTTTCAAACTGTTTTACTCTGAGGATTTTTTTTTTTTTTTTGTCTTTTTTGTGACCAGCCAAACCGCGCTCAGCCAGTGAGCGCACCGGCCATCCCTATATAGGATCCAAACCTGTGCCGGGAGCCCTGCTGCGCTCCCAGCGCCGCACTCTCCCGAGTGCACCACGGGGTCGGCCCTACTCTGAGGATTAATTAAAGATTAAACATTAAAGATTTTTTCTGCATCTATTGAGATAATCAGATAATCATATAATTATATAGTTTGTCTTCCATATAGTTCTCTGTTAACATGGTAGATTAGATTGATTTTCAATTATTATATCAACTATGCATTCCTGTGATAAAAACCTGGTCATGATGTATTTTTATTTTTACGTATTGCTGGATTCTATCTGTGAATATTTTTTCAGTGGGGATATTAGTTCTATTTATCTCATCTGCTCTATGTTCCCTTATCTCTCTCTCGCCACTGTCTTTTCAGTTGGAGAATTCTCTATTATTCCACTTGTCCCTTTTTTAGCTTGAAAGTTATAATCTTTCTATCCTTTAGTGGTTACCTAGAGATTAGAGCATGCCTTCTTATCAAAATCTAACATTAATCGATAGTTTCACCATCTTCCTGGACAATGTAAGAAACTTTAGAAGAATTTAACTCCATTTTCACTCCACTCCCACATATAGCATTGTTGTCATGCATTTCTTATATGCATTTCAAACTCAATAACACATTTTTCTCATACATTTCTGAATAGTTATTTTCATTGCTCTTCATTCCTCTCTACATCTCTGATCTTCCTTCTACATCTCTGGATCATTTTCCTTCTGCCCGAAGAACACCTTCTTTACTTGACACCTTTATTCTTGAAAGATAGTTTCACTTGAAATAGAATTTCAGGTTGTCAACTATTTCAGCACTTAAAGCTTTCTTTCAAGAATTCTATTGTCTTCTGTCTTCCACTATTTCTGTTAAGAAGTTAACTGTCTGTAGAACTGCTGCTGTTTCGATGATGATGCCTTTTTTCTCTAACTACTTTTAAGATTTTGTCACTGGTTTTCAGAATTTTGACTGTAATGAATAGGTGTGGATGTTTTATTTATTATCTTACCTGAGATTCATTCACAGGACTTTTTTGAGTCTATGGCTTGATGTCTTTCATTAGTTTTAAGAAATTCTTAGCTATTATCTTTTCTGCCTCATTCTATCTCCTTTCCTTCTGTGGCTGTGATTATATGGATCTTAAACCTTCTCACTTCGTCTTTGGGGTTTTTTTCCCCAACAGCTGGCCTGTATGGGGATCCAAACCCTTGACCTTGGTGTTATAACACCTTGCTCTAACCAACTGAGCTAACCAGACAGCTGATCCTCTGTGTGCCTTTCTCTTTCTTAATTATTTATCTTTTTGTTTCTCCATGGTTCGGTATGTATATTTTCTCCTGATTTGTCATCCAGTTCACTAATTCTCTCTGCAGTTTCACTCAATATCCTAATAAAATAATTCACTGAGTTCTTAACTTCTGTTACTATACAGACCAATTCTATAATAGATTTTTCCTCTGGTTTTATAGTTTTGAGCTATCCGCTGAAATTCTCTCTTTCATCTCCTTGACCACAGTGAGCAAAGCCATTTGAGCTCATCCAGGTCTGCTATAACTGTGATGTTTCTGCTGGCTATTTATTTGAAGTCATCAGCCAGTCACCATATTTGCAAAACTGTAAAAATGATTTGAGGCCTAGGATGATATAAATCCTCCAGAAAGCATTTACATGCACTGCTGGCAAGCAATTAAGAGTACCACTAATCCCAGAACATTCTATTCCAACTTTAGCATTTATCTACTTTTGGGTCCCCCTCAACCCTAGGTCTTTGGGGTCCCAACCCAAAAGGGAGAATTGACTATACCCATCCCTGTTTAGAACTCCAATTCCTGTCTTCCTAGCCCCACAAGGCTATCAAACACAATGTTTAGCTTTTCAGTCACCCCTATGGGATGACTGAAAATAGATCCAAATGCCAAAGTCATCACCCTAGTCCTCTGTTCTCACTCAGATCCTGACCTAGTAGGTTTTCACTATCTTCCTAGCTGTACAATGCCTTCATTAGAGATTTTTCTTTATTTTACCCCGTTTTGTCCAGTTTCTCTCAGAAAAAGGACTGGTCCTGATTATCGGAAGAGGAAGTCTCCATATCTACTCTTTGCCTAAATTCTAGACATATTTTCAGGACCGTAATATTCCCAAACGTAAGGGCACATATACTCAGAAACTGAGCCCACCATTATACATAAGACTGTCCATGGAAAGTGTTACACAAGAAGAACAGAGACCACATGGCAAGCCCTGAAAAAAAGAAACTTCCATTCCAAAATGTAACTCAAGAGAAAAGCAGAATTCACTTCCAACCAACTTCATTGTTTCAGACCGTTATGGACTGAATTGTGTCACCCTAAAATTCATAGGTTGAAGCCCTAACTTCCAATGTTATTGTATTTAGAAATAAGGCCTTTAAGGAAGTAATTCAGGTTAAATGAGGTCATAAGGGCAGGCCCCTAATCGAATACGACTGGTATCCTTACAAAAAGAGCAAGAGACACCAGAAGTGTACGCCCACAGAGAAAAGGCTATGTAAGGACACAGCAAGAAGGCAGCCATCTGCAAGCCAAAGAGAGAGACCTCACCAGAAACCAATCCTGTCAGTACCTTTATCTTGGATTTCTAGCCTCCAGAACTGCAAAAAAAATAATTTCGGTCGTTTAAGCCACCTAGTCTATGGTATTCTGCACAGCAGCCCTAGCAGACTAAGACACAAACAGTGCATATCACCTGTACAATGTGGGAAAGCTGATTAAAACATCATTGATGCTAGAAATAATTCCACAAATCCAGTGTCCCCTAAAGCCACTAAAGCCACCTAAAGCAGGGCCTGACAAGTGAGATTACAAGGAATCCCAGCACAACAATAGTGATAGAGAAGCAGCATGATGAAGAAAGAGACTGGGAAGCAGTGGCTTTGGAAAGCAAGTCATACCAAACTGTTTTCCCTAATTCTTCAGCCAATCATGACAAAGAGTTAGACACAGGAACAAGGCATACACTCAGCTGGGAAGAGAACTCACCAGAGGCCCTTCTGTCATGAGAAGCCTCTCACTAGACTCTAAAAAAATTCTTCTACAGGTCTCTCCCATGCCCTCTACCACCATTATCACATGTGGAATCAGAATCCTGCCATGCCAAGATTTTGTCAAATGCACTGGGCTCACCAGTAGTGCCCTGTTACCTAGAGCTCTTCAGCAACCTTCAGCAAATGCTTCAGTCTCTCTGGAGGGTGGAGGCAGCATGGAGCACAATAAGTAAACACACACAGATGCACACATGCACACCCATCCCAAACCCAGACCAGCGCATCCTCCTTTGTCAGTAGAGTAACCAGGAGACTTGATCGAGGGAGACAGTCTCTCTAGCTCTTCACAGACATTAAGCCAATGGAAATGAGCCCTCTCACTGTCTGAGCATCTTTCACGAAGCGGGGCTATTTCAAACCTCTGTAATTTAGCATCTGGGGGTGGGGGGTTACTCACAGATTGCAGCAGAGGGCGAACTGCTATCTCACCCAGCTTCTGACCCCACTGCCATTTTCAGTATCTATTAAAATTTGACGGGCCGAGCCCATGGCACACTCGGGAGAGTGCGGCGCTGCGAGCGCAGTAGCGCTCCTGCTGCGGGTTTGGATCCTATATAGGGATGACTGGTGCGCTCACTGGCTGAGCGCAGTGTGGCCGGTCTCAAAAAGGACAAAAAAAAAAAAAAAATTTGACGTATACATGTCTTATGACCCAAATTATTCTTTTTGTCATCTATCCTCGAGAAACAATCTGTATAAATGGTATACAATCACAAAGTCCATCAATGGAAGACTAGATAAAATGCACTCTATACCTAAACTTTGCAATTTTACATAGCTATTAAAAAGATTAAAGTAGAGCCATATGTATTAGAAAGTTTGCCAAAACAGATGTCCAAGTTTAAAAAGCCATGACATACAACAATAGAGATGAAAGTCACAGATATGGTAAGCAAAGGGTGGACACGAACAGTTCATTCTCTTAGCTTCCATTCATATAAAGTACAAAAACAAGAAAAACTAATTTAAGCTGTCAGAAGTTAGTATAGTAGTAACCCATAGGAAGTACAGGTAGTAACTAAAATGGAACAAGAAAGGGCTTGGTGGGAGGAAAGGCTGGTAAATTTCTGATTCTTGATCTGGATGCTGATTACATGGGTATATTCAGCTTGTGAAAATTCATTGAGCTGTCACTTATGATAATTACACTTTTCTGTATGTATTTTATACTTCAGTTAAATGCTTGAGGGCTGGCCAGTTAGCTCAGTTGGTTAGAGTGCAGCCTTATAACTCCAAGGTCACAGGTTTGAATCCCCGTAGCAGCCACTAAACAAACAAAAAAGGCTTGAAAAAGAGCAACTCCATTTTAGGTGGGGGAAAAAAACCCAAAACTCTATTCCTCTAACTACTTCTACAGATACACAGGTAAAAATGTCTTAAGGATACGTGTACACTAACCCTAAAAGGCTTACCTTTGGAGGGGGACTCAGATGGGGGACAGGGATGATAAAGAAAACTCTAGTTTTAACTGTAACATCTAAAATTTCTGCAACTGAATGCATATGTATTATCTGCTTAACTAAAAATTAATAAAATGTAAAACAGGAAAAGAAGTTAGGGCCAAAGTAACCTCTACTCCCCCAACTATACCCCAGGATGACTAACCAGGACACCCCTGGGTGAGGAGAAGTTTGGATATGGTTTTTCAGGGTCGGGGGAGACAGGACTGTATTGTCTTCTACTCCCGTGTGGCCATTCAGGACCCACCCTCAAGTAGAGGAGTCACAGGAGGTGCCAGCCAGGTGGGAAGGGAAACCAGAATTCACCTCTCTACCTCTTCTGCTCCTCTAGTTTCTAAGTCCTAGAGCAGATGAACCCCGATTCCCCAGGTCCTCAGTGCACAAAGAAGCTGGCCGTCTCTTGAATCCTGGGCTCCCCTCTAACTCAATATCAAACTTAGATGAGAAAGAATTCCCAAAAAGTACATAAAACAAGGGTTTCTTGACCTATGGCTGCCAGCCCAGGGCTCTGAGAACTCACGCATGCTTTCTGAATCAACAGACAGATAATAATCGTGTTGGGGGATGAAGGGAGAGGAAGGTTGTCAATGACACTAAACATTAAAAGGCACTGTCCTCATACCTGAAAACTCTGCACTACTACACAAGCCAGAAGGAAAAAACATCTTGGCATTAACACGTGAGAGAGTCAGCTTCCAAGTCAGCCTCCTATTTTAATTGGTTCAAGTCTGGGAGGCAAACAGGGACCCCTCCCTCTCCTCAGATGGACAGACAACAGCTGGTCTGGTCACATCCTCGGAAATGCTCATCCACAAACTCAGGGAAGCAGCCTCCTCCATCCTCCAGCCAAGGGCTTGGGTTTCCAATCTGCCTTCCTTTTCCTTCCCCAGAACTAATTTTAGCCTCCTTGGTTGTCAGAGTGAAACTGAAATAGTCGGCAGAGGAGCAGTTGCAAACAAGAGCAGGAGTTTCCCTCACAAAACACCTAAGCTCCAGCCCAGAAGCTGGCCAGGGAGGAGAAGCCCCACTGTCCTGCAGGCCAGGCCCCTCCAGAGAACATTCCCCCGGGAGGAGGACCATACATCTGCCCAGTGGGGCAGGCTTCTTTTCCAAGACCCGCTTCCAGTGATCACGTGTCCATGAATGAAAACACCCAGCTGGAGTTGCCAGTCCCCGAGAAGACCTGAAAAAGGCACATGTATGTACACAGCAAGACTGGAATAACCAGGGCAAAGCATGCGGCTATCCAAAGGTGGGAAGCCATTACTGGGCCTGGGCCAGGAGCAAGCACAGCTGACCCCCAACAGTCCCAATCTGTTTTATCTGTTAATTTCCAGTACCTACCATCATCTTAAGACAGACTGACAAGCTTAATAAACAAAGACTCAGACGAAGGCAGCAGCATTTCCTCCACCCAAACCTGGACATCAGGAGTGGCACTGCCAGAACTGCAAGGAGTAGGCACCTCTGGGGCTGGGATGGACCTGTGAGTCTAGTGGATAATTAGACCAAAAATGAAGCCCGAAACAAGGATGTGGGTGTCTATTTTGGAACAAAGAATTGGTGACAGAATGGGTGAGAAGGGAAAGAAGATAAATTCTGAGAAGGCAGCAGTCTCCTTCGCAAAGACCCCAAAAGAGATGAAAAAACCCCATGAGCATTTCACACACCTGTGCTATGGAGAACTTGGAAACTGACGCTTTTAAGAATGCTTCCTCCCCCCAACAGTATAGAAGGCTGTGTCTCATGGACTTCAAGATCAGAGAGAGGAGTCCCTGAGAAAGCCCTCTTTAGCAGAGCTCCAAGGAAGGAGGGTATACACAAGAGGCTGCCAGCTTGCCAGGCCCAGTACAGGCCTCCACAGAGATCCACCACTTCCCTCAGGGCCGCCAGTGCAGCTGCCTGTTCTAGGTAGTGCTGCCCACCACACCTCCCCAGGTCCAGAGGAGGAAGCTTGGTCCTGCCCTTGGATTCCAATCTGGCCACTGCACCCTGAGAAGGGGGAAGAGACTTGCACCCATACCTTTAGGGAGAGGCTGCCCACCTGCCCTGGTGTCCCCAGCCTGGGAGCTCCAGGCCCACAGCGGCTTCTCGGAGCGCCACACAGCAGGCCCACTTTGGGAGAAGGGCATACCCGCGATTGGCTACAACCCCAGCGCTCCTCTTAGCAGACAGGGACAGCCTCAGCTTGCACGGCTCCCAGGTGAGCAGAGAGGGGGTGCCAGGCAGGCGGACAGCCCCCAGTAACAGGCACTTCCTGACATTCTGCTTGTGCGGGAGGGACAGGCACAAGTGCCAGCCTTAAGGCGCCGGTCAGAGGCAGGTGGGCGGGTACAGGCAGGCAGGCTGCCCGGCCACCCACAACTGCCGCCTCCCTGAAACCCGAACCACTTCTGGGAAAACTCAAGGACGCCAGGATTCTCCTCAGTGGCAAGCAGTACACCCAAACTACTAATTTTGAACCAAACTCTCACACGCTGAGTAGATTCAGCAAAACAGGAATCTCCTAGGCTTTGGGGAGAATCCAACCACAGACCCCAAGTCCAAGAGGGGAGGGAGATGGATGTGTGCTCATTAGCCATTACCCCCATCTGCCATAACTGTCTGCCTCTTTAAAGGCATGAGATCATTCTAGATCAGTCATTCTCAACCTGAGATGATTTTGCTCTCCCCTCCATCAGAGATATTTAGCAAGGTCTGGAAACATTTTTGGTTATCATGATTAGAAAGCTGCTACTGGAATTAGTGGGTAGAGGCCAGGAATGTTGTTAAACAACCTACGATGCACAAGACAGCTCCCCCACTACCACCTCTCCCCCAAACACACACACACCAAAGAATGATCATGTCCAAAATGTCAACAATGCCAAGGTTGAGAAAACCTGTCCTAGAATAAGGCCTATGCACCCAGGACCCTGCCTCAGGGCTATATATCTAGAATCACCCTCAAAAGTACTATCCAGACCTGCCTCCGCCCCTGATCCCCCAGATCCCAGTCCATGGTGAGAGGTCAGTATCTGGGAGTGTATCTAAACTCCTGACCTGATGTCCCTTACTTCCCACCTGCACTACCCTGAGCCCCCAAGCAGGTGGCTGAATGTACAAGAACTCAGGGGGCAGCTTCCTAGAGCTGGAAGGGCTGGAATCTGATCATTGGCAGGACCACAAAAGGCAGAGGGAGAGGACATGTCCAGTGGCCAGTACAGGAGAAGTAGAGGAAGCAGGGTGGAACAAGCCCAGTGCACCGCCCCCCAACCCAAAAACAAGTTGCCCCTCAGGACTGGTACAGTGGGCATGTACAGGGCAACCAGGACTTGAAGGAGTCCAATCAGGGGGCAACAGGTTCCTGGTACCAGTGCAAACACAGCATACACACACAATACATGCACGTGCACATGCATTGTTACTTATACTTCCCTGGGGGAAGGGTCCACAGCTTTCATCAGATGCTCAGAGGGGCATGTGACAGGACCCTGATGTAGGATGAGGGCTCTTCAACAGGCTCCACGCAAAGGGAGTTCCTCAGATGAAGTGCCAGAGAAGGTCCAGGTGCTTTTGGGGATTCTCCATGCCCAGAAAGACACGCAGAGTAGTATACCAGAGGCCCACCAACCAATGGGAGGCTGTGGGGTTCCAGAGGCTCTTAAGTTTTTACCCAGCTGTAGGGTCTGGGAAAATGGGCAAATTTCTCACATCATCTGCCTTGGCAGGGCCTCTAAGAGCTGGGGAGGGTGCCCACTCCCAAAAGGCGGCCCAGTCAGCCAGAAAGGGCAGAGCCTGGAATGCCCAGCAGGTACACGGACGGTAGCAGAGGACACCCTTCCCTGGGAAAGGGCATCCACGGCCCATGGTTCTGTAACCCATGTCCTCGGCAGCTACCACTACACTGGGCCTGAGGGCTGAAGGTCACTTTACTCACTCTCTTACACACAAACCCTCCCCTGGGGAAATGGACAAGAAATATCTTTGGGTCAGAGTGGCCAGCCTATGAAGGCAGCTTGGGGTAGTCAAGGCCTACACTTCCTGATGGGACAAACAGGACTCAGGTCCCCCTCCCCACCCAATGGCTCTTGACACTCTACTCAGAACACTGCTCCACCCTGCCCCCCCCAGACCCTCTGAGCTGAACCCCAAGTACAGAGACAGACACACAGAATATCTAAGATGTCCATGCAATGGAAGAACCAAATGTTCCCAAGGACACTGGGCCAGGCACAGACCACAAAAGACTTGCAGAACTAACTGACCATTGATCTTGTGACAAGCACCATGTGCCATTATTACAGCATAAATTCTGCCTCTCCTTCTAAGCCTGCACTGTTTAATATGGTACCTACTAGGCAAATGTGACTATAGAGCACTTGAAATGAGTAAAGTCGAAACTCAGATGTTCTATAAGTGTAAGACACACACTGGATTTTGAAGACAGCACAAAAAAAAAAATTTAAAATGTCTCATTGTTTTAATACTGATTACATGTTGAAATGATTACTTTGTATATTATTAAACAAAATACATTATTAAAGTTAATTCCACCTCATTATAAAAAGAATGCTTATGTTCTCCCCCTGCCCCAAATGCATACATTGAAGCCCTAACCCCCAATGTAATAGTATTTGGAGATGGCACCTTTGGGAGGTAATTAGCATAATTAGAGGAAGAGGAAAAGATCTCTCTTCCTCTCCCTTTTTCTGTTATGTGAGGATGCAGTGAGAAGGCGGCTGTTTGCAAGCCAGGAAGAGAGCCCTTACCAGTACCCCATCATGCCAGCACCCTGGTCTTGAACTGTAAGAAAATAAATTTCTGCTGTTTAAGCCATCCAGTCTCTGGTAATTTGTGATGGCAGCTCAAGCAGACTAAAACAAAGCTGTTACTTTTTTTTTTTTTCTTTTTGTCTTTTTTCATGACCGGTAACGGGATCGCAACCCTCGGTGTCACACCCGTACCGCGACCAGCAACAGGATAGCAACCCTCAGTGTCGCGCCTGCACCGCGCTCAGCCAGTGAGCGGACAGGTCTCTATATGGGATCCAAACCCTCGGCGGGAGCGCCACTGCGCTCCCAAGCGCCGCACTCAACCGAGTGCGCCACCGGGCGGGCCCGTGTTTCTTTTTGCTTTTATTAACATGACTACTAGAAAATTTTAAGTTATACGAGGGTACTTCAAAAAATTCATGAAAGGATTTGTATTATCTTATAATCCTATTTTTCCATGAACTTTCTGAAGCACCCTCGTCTATGAATGTATATATAAAGTTCACACTTTATTTCTATTGCACAACAACATTCTTCATCTTCCTTCTACTAGGGCATTGTGTATAGGGGGTGGAATTCTAAACGGCAAGCCCCAGGAGTTTGAAGGAAGAGCATCTTTGAAGTCAAAGGAAGAGGACAGCCAGCTGTGCCACAACCTGAACCTCGGGCAGTTCTTCCCATATTTCCTCACAGGTCAGGACAGTGGCCACCAGAGGACTGGCCGTGACCACAAGAAACACTAACTCCACCTTCCTTCCAGGGCAGGAACACTGGTCCTTGGAATCTGACTCGGGCTGCTCCCTGGCAGGGTACACTGCTCAGCACTGCCCAAGCCAGTTGAGGGGAGCAGAGAAAAGAGGAGGGAAATACAGTCCTTCCAGGAGACCAATCCTACCCTGCCTTGCCTAATGAGTGAGGTGAGACTGGTGAGGCTAGGCTGAGACAAACTGGGGATAGCTGTGGTCCCAGATCTCAGGTCTGAGGCTGTCCTGACTTGGAAGAGCTCATACGTCCAGGGATCAGGCGCCCAGGAGGTAGAGACAGCCAGGTCGGCTTGCTACTGCCCTCCCTTTGGCATGCCAATGCCTTCCCTCCTTCGCGTCTCAAAAGCAGCACTTACAGTAAGTGAGGCAGAAAGAGGAACAAAAAGTTCAACACGGCCACCACCTTGCTTTCACCACAAAGGGAACCGCACTTAGAGAGCCATGACACCCCTTCCCACAGGATGCCCAGGTACCAATGAGGTAGTCTCTGCCCTCTGGTCCCTGCACCCAGGCAATGCAGCCCCCGGCCCCAAAGAATTCACTCGCTTTTGGTGTAAACTGTTAAGCCTCACTACCTTGCAAAGGAGAGTGGGTAGAACGGGGGTGCGGAAGGGATGGAGATCCCCGATCCCCACCCCCACAGCAGCGTAGGGATCCCCGCCCCACCCCCGGACGCCCGGCTCCGCCCCTCGCGGGTTTCCCAGACTTCGCGCTGCTGCCACTGTGGGCGGCGGGGGACCCGCGCTGCATATGTAATGGGGGCTGGGAACAAAGACGTGTAGGACTCAGCGCCCGGGCTGCCGGGCACCAGCCGCCCTAACCTTCTTGCCTGAGCTTCAATGGCCGGCTCCCCACGCTTCCCAGGACTGTCCGGAGCGCGTCCGGCGTGCGCCCCGGCACCACTGAGAGAGGGAAATCTGCTTCGACCTTGGTGGGAAAGCGTTTTCCCGGCTAACTCCGCGTGTACAGACCCACACCCGCACCCACACACTCCCAACCACACGCGTGAAAGTCTGACACCCCCAAACCACACGCCCGCGGCCGCCGGCGAGCTAAATACGGCACCCCCACCACATGCCTCCCAGAGGCACTAGCGAACAAGGACCTGTTGGTTTTCGTTCTTACCCCCCTTCCCCTTCCAGGTGCCCAAAACAAAGCGGTCCTGCGAGGTGAACGCACACGGCATCCCGAGGCCCACCGCAGGGAAAGCGGGAGCAGGTGGGAGCCAGAGCCCAGGGCCCGCTGTGCGAGGAACGAGACGCACATTGATGGGATGGAGTGCAGGGGACTCCTCCGGGCTGTGAGAAGCCGCCCCCTGCGCTTCCCTACACCTAGTGGCTCTGAGGGACGCGCAGCCCTCCCCCAGGCCACTACTGCACCTACAATACGGCCGCCCCCCGCGATCAGATCTACCCGCCCCTTCTTCAAGCTCAGGTTTTCCTCACTCTATCCCTGGGTTCCACGCGCTCGCGTAGCCTGAACCCGGACCCTGAGGCTCTGGGTCCCGGCCCCGATCGTAGGTAGGGGTGCCTCCGCGAACTGGAACCCCGCCGACGACCGCAAAGACAAAATCGTCCCCCTAAGCTCAGCAACCAGGGACGCCCAGCACTGCCCCAGTCCCCGCCCCGGGAGGTGCGAGTTTGGTGCAGGTGGCGCGGCTACGAGGCCGCGGGCCCGCCCTTTGTTGGTAAACACCGCGCGGCTCCAGAGGCCGGTCCCACGCGCCCTCCCCTCGCCCCCCACGCTGCACCCCGTCCTTACCAGCGCACAGCGATCCCCAGAGGAGGGCGAGGGCCGCCCAGGGCGCCGTCATGTTCCGCGGCGCCGCCCCGCGGACACCAGGAGCCCGCGGGCAGGGCCTCGCGGCACTCCCGGGTCGCGCAGGGCCCGGCGGC
>NW_007726411.1:366889-376795 GCF_000696425.1 Galeopterus variegatus | reverse complement strand
CGGGCGCAGGGGCCGAGTCCGGAGGGGCCATGAACGGGGGGAGGGGCTGGGGGAGGGGAGCTGAACCGAGTCCAAAATGGCTCCTGAGCCGCGGCCACGGAGCCGAGCCAGCGGGGAAACCCGGATGTTGGATACAAAGAGGCGGGCGAGCTGGGCGGGGAGGGGGAGGGGAGGCGGGCTCTCCGGCCGCGTGGTCCGCGCCCCCCTGGGGGGCGGGGCCCCAGAGAAACAACAACACGAGGGCCCCGCCCCAGCCCGCGCCCTCTGGGAGAACGTGAGTTTCGCACCAGGGTGGAGGGCTAGGCGGGGCGTGAGCGCGTAGGTGGCGGGATTGGGCCTCGGAATGCCATGGCCACTGCACCCAGGATTTGTGCTCTGCGCGCTCGAGCCGACGCTCCTGAACGTACGCTACCCTGCGACCTCGGAGTGGGTGGACAGCCCGGGACTCTGGCCCAGACTGCCCTCCATGCTTCTGATTCCCCACCTGTGCAGTGGGGGGTCACAGTGAACCATGGAGAGGCGTATCTTTATTGATGGGAGAATTAACTGTCAGAAAAAGGCTGACTTCTCTGAACTAACAAGTGATCCGCCACATCCGCAGTCCCACCCCACACACGAAGACACAGCTGGGAATCCCGAAGAGTGATGATTTAGACCCATCCAAGTAAGGGAGGACCCGGAGCCCCGCCCCGCCCCGCAGAGCAGCAGCAGGTGGAAAAGGGCCTCTGGCAACCTGCTTCCCCACCCTTACCCCAAATGGTCCTCAGTATTCTCCCACTCCTTCAATCTGCACCGTCAGAACTTCTCAGCTGCCTCCAATCCCACGCAGTTGAAGATCTTGTCTAGGGAATGGCTCTGCTGCTCTCCTCAACCCCAGGTTTCTCCTTGAAGGGATAGGGTACTGTAGTTCTCATCTCCAATTCCACCCTCCTTATTCATACAACCAATTGCTTGGGAAGAACGTAATGGGGCTCCCAGCTGAAGAGGGCAAGCCCATCACAGATCAGAGATGAGGTTGCGAGATCGTCATACAGTAATCGTCCTCCGGTTTCTCTTGACTTGCCACAGCCTTGCTCAGAGCAGGGCAACAGCAGCCGAGAGGGAGGTCGCACCCGGAAGTCCGAGTCATTTCATTTTTCTGAGTCTCAGTTTCCCCATGTGGAAAGTGAAAAGGTTTCACTCGTTCAGGGCTTTTTAAATGACAGAAACCTATTCAAGCAGAATTTTATGTAAAAGTTTACCATGTAGATAGAACGTTTATTGCCCTGATTGAAGTTGAAATGAAGGTCAGCCACCCCTAGTCTCCAAAGCACCAGGAACACTTCAGGGACCACACTTTGGAGTCACTACCCAGACAAATTTCTGGGTCTCTGAGGGTCCCTTCCAGTTCTGAAAAATCTTATGTGGACAATGATGGCCCATCTTTGCCACAACCCCTACGAATGCTATTGTGTGCCAAACAAGAAGCAATGATGTATGTATAGGATACCCTGGCTGTACATAAGGTAAAATACCACAGGAGGCTATGCTGAGAGACCCACAATGTTAGGGAGAGCAAGTCCACATCCAGCGTGTGTCTTTTCTAGGGAGAATTCATTGCCTCCTCCATACTGGAAGGTATCAACCAAAATCTATGTACCAAAAATTAGATTGGCTGCATCCTTTCTTTTACTCCACACAAAGTCAGGTATCACAATAAGCACTCAGGATGGTCCAAGTCGCTTGCACATCTCTGTCTTCCACCTTGATCTCTCTGGGAACTCCAAATATGTATATCCAAATGTCTATTGACAACTCTATTTGTTTTTTGGGTTGTTATTTTGTTTTGCTTTGGCAGCTGGCCAATATGGGGATCTGAACCCTTGACCTAGGTGTTATAACACCACTCTCTAACCAACTGAGCTAACTGGCCAGCCCTGGGCCAACTCTGGGCTGATTCGGCAGCCTAGTAGGCATTGCAAACTTGGCCTAGCGAAAGCAGAATTCCTCATTTTCCCCGTAAATCTACTCTCCAGCCAGTTGTCCCCGTTAGAAGCAGTGGCATAAGCAACCACCCAATTGCTCAGATCGAAACTTTATGAGTCATTCTTCTATTCCTCCCATATCCAGTCTATCAGCAAGTTGGACTCAAAAATATATCCAGCTTCCAGCCACTTTTTCCACATACAGTACCATCACCCAACATCTCACATGTGGACTGCTGCTGTGACAGTGAACTAGAAGGGATCTTAACTGGCTGCCTGCCTCCTTCTTGCATAGCTATAATACATCTACACAGCAACTTTAGTGAATCTTTTAAAAAAGGAACTCATATCACATTCTTCTTACATTGGCTACCAAAGCTCTATGTGTCCAGCCCCTCTTGCCTGCCCCATCTCACCCTTATCAGCCAGACACACTGGTCTGCTTTCTGTTCCTTAGATACATTAAGGTTGTTTCTGCCTTAGAGCTACTGCAATCTCCATTCCCACTGCTGGAATATTCTTCCTCGGATTCCCTTGGAGAGCTGAAATCCATGTTGTTGATTGAGCTCATGGGATTAGCCTCTATCTCTGCCACCACTTTGTTCATGAGCCCATTGAGCTAGTTGAGAAAGGTGATGATGGATATCTGAAAAGCAAGTTTGAGTTTTCTGTTCTTTGGAACTACAAGAGTGCTAAATACTGCATGTGGTATCAGACGTGGGGTGACTGAAAGCAGAAAGGCAAAAAAAAAAAAAAAAAATGTCCACTACAAAACTTATGGCAGTGAGTTCTGCCATTAAGGCATTCTATGTGTTAGGACCACTCTTCCCCCTGGTCTCTCCCTCCTCAATAATCAAGGTCAGAAACCAAGGAATTGGGAAGACACAATTGAGCATGGCACCTTTCAGAGTCAAGCTAATGGAATAAGATGGAAAACTATAGCATTATAATAAGACTTTGTATCTGTATAATCATAATGCATCCTATTAAGGGTTTAAATGCATTAATTTAACAAAATGAACTCTTAAAGTAACCACAATTTTTGTAATTTTATTTGGGGACTTCTTAATTTTAGAAAACAAAAGTGGCCCCAGCCTCTCTCAGCTTCCGAAAGGCTCTGGTTAGACATATGCTATAGTGGTAATTTAGGTACAGAAGCACTACATTAAACAAATTCAAGAGGTTCCATTCACACTGTGTATTGGGGGTGGTGCTACATGGTTTCTTTGGCAATATAATTCCTCCTCAAAATTAATAAGCTTTTTAAAATTTCCTAGACATAGTTTTCAAACTGCTTTATTTCTTTGCCATTTTTTTTTTCCTTCTTGACCCCATACTTCTCTCCCTCTCTTAACTTAATGGTGGCTACCTTGAGGCCAACTAAATGAATTGGCTTGGGTAGAAACTCTCTAGAGAGATTATACTATACTGTGCTAATGGAAAATCCCAAAACCTTAATGGCTTTAAAAAAAAAAAAATTCATTTCTCATTCATGCTACATGTCCGTTGGTGGCTGCCAAGCAAGCTCTACTTGTAATAACTCAGGAACACAGGCCAGCACAGGCTACATTTTGATACTTGCTTCTACTATTGCAGAGACAGGGGAAAGAGAACATGGTCAATTACATGCTGGCTCTTAAAACTTGTATCAGATTCTGGAAAGATGACAGGTTGTTGGCTGCATAGTTTTTTAATCTTTCAAAATTCCAACATCAAAACAGAGCAACTACATAGAAAAAACAGAAAATCAATGTACATTCACTACAAAACTAGGTGACAAAGTTTCCCTCAAAACACTAAAATGCAAGCAAATGGAGACAAACTACAAACTACCAACAGCAATAAAAGCTGTATGGGCCAGCATCTGTGCAAGAAGAAGCAGAGGGACCCAACAGCCTGTATCTGAGAACAGGACCCCCAAATAGCTAACAGGTATTCACTGGAAACTATAGCTCGATTACTTGAGAACAGCAGGTGAAAATGGGAGGGGTTTTCCCCAATCTGACAGCAAGTTAATGCAAAGAGATTCTGATAAGAATAGAAAGAACTAGAACAGTGTGCCCAGTGAACTCTTAAAATTGAACAGCCACAGGGGCCTCCCTTTTTAGGTCAGAGTTCTACATCGAGGAGAAACTGCTAGAAGTAGAATCAAAATTGAGTTGGAAAAGACTTTTACCTCTAGCCATCATGCTAGACCGGGCAGGGTGTTTGCCCTTCTGCCATAACAATAAGAAAACTGAACAACATATAGGAGGCAACTATTTTTGGACATTGGACAATATTGTAATACCTGAGAAAAGAGAAGCAAAAGAAGTGAGCCTTGTGAGTGTCCCTTGCTTTCTGCCTGGAGACAAATTTCAGTCCACAACGCAGTGAGGGGATCCCAAGCAAAGCCTGGCAACTTTGAAGAGTTGTGGAGAACGAGAGATTGGATACCAGGAAGGCTGCAGCAAACTTAAGGAGCTGAGTACCAGAGAAGAGGGAGCTGCAAAGAAAAAGCTGGAGATCTTCATGGGAGTCTCCTTAGGTCCTTTGCTGCCTTCTAAGTTTCCCATACATAGAATGAAATTCCATGAGGTGAGGGAAAGAAAGACGAACAACTATAAGTTGAACAGCTCCAAAAACTCACACAGGATTGGGAAATTTTTAGTTCTAATCGGCAAAAGTGGAGAGTCCTCACTGAACACCCAGCACATTCAGTGGAGACTCAGTGGGTCACGCCATAGTAGTGGACCTAAGTAGCCCTAGAATAAAGGCTATTGTAAACCACAATATCATGCTTAAAAAAAAAAAAAAAAAAAAGCCTTGAAATGATCAAGATGATCTATAAGTAACTTAACTACCCACCAAACAAAAGACCAACACTTTTTAAAAGAATTCAAAAAATCTGGCACTCAGCAACAAAAAATTTACAATGCCCAACATCTAATAAAAAAAATTGGGGAGGGGGCCGCCCCGGTGGCGCACTCGATAGTGCGCCGCTTGGGAAGCGTGGTGGCGCTCCCGCCCGAGGGTTCGGATCCCACATACAGACCGGTTCCCGCTCGCTGGCTGAGCGAGGCGCGGGAGCAACGCCGAGGGCTGCGATCCCGTTGCCGGTCCCCAGTCCAGTACGGGGGCAGCACTGAGGGTTGCGATCCGTTGCCGGACACGGAAAAAGACAAAAGACAAAAAAAAAAAAAAAAAATTGGGGGTTGGCCAGTTAGCTCAGTTGGTTAGAGTGCAGTATTATAACACCAAGGTCAAGGGTTCAGATCCCCCTCACGGCCAGCTACCAATAAAAAAAAATTACCAAACATAGGAAGAAGCAGAAAA
Source organism: Galeopterus variegatus (assembly GCF_000696425.1). Lineage (NCBI taxonomy): Eukaryota > Metazoa > Chordata > Mammalia > Dermoptera > Cynocephalidae > Galeopterus > Galeopterus variegatus. Next base: position 371,516 of record NW_007726411.1, on the reverse strand, counting down.
ATGTAACCCTAAGAAATAGAAAAATTAGTCCATAGGAACGGACACAGAAATGACAGAAATGATAGAATTATCAGTGAAGAATTTTTAAAAAGCTCAAAGATTTAAAGGGAAATATAAACATAATGAAGAAATAAAAAACATTTAAAAAGAACCAATGAATTTCCTAGAGATAAAGGAAATACAGTACCCTTTTTTTTTTTTCCTTTTTGTCTTTTTCCGTGTCCGGCAACGGATCGCAACCCTCAGTGTCGCGCCCGTACCGGACTAGGACCGGCAACGGGATCGCAACCCTCGGTGTTGCTCCCGCGCCTCGCTCAGCCAGTGAGCGGGAACCGGTCTGTATGTGGGATCCGAACCCTCGGAGGGAGCGCTGCCGCGCTTCCCAAGCGGCGCACTATCCAGTGCGCCACCGGGCCAGCCCGACAGTACCCTTTTTTAAAGACAGCAAGATTAGACACTACAGAAAAACAAGATTCATGAAATTAAAGACAGCAGTACTAACTAGCCAAAATGAAATACAAGAAGAAAAGATTGGAAAAAAGCGAACAGAGACTTTGTGGCCTGTGGGAAAATATCAAATTGTCTAACATATGTCTAACTGAAGTCCTGAGGAATACAGAAAAAATATTTGTAGAAATAATGGCCAAAATTGTTCCAACTTTGATGAAAACTATAATTCCACAGATCCAAAAAGCTCAGTAAACCCCATGGGTTTAAGCATATACCAAGGAACATTATAATCATACTGCTGAAAATCAGTGCTAAAGAGAAAATCATAAATGCAACCAGAGGAAAAAGACTTAAGGAAGGAAAAAAGATAAGAATGACAGAGGACAGAAACCCATCAGAAATAATGGGTCAGAACACAATTGAAGAACATCTTTAAGTACTGAAAGAAGAAACAAAACTGTCAACCTAGAATTCTCCACTCAGAGAAAATATCTTTCAAAAGCGAAGGCAAAATTTTTTTAAAAAGGCAAAAGAAATAATTTTTTCAGGCAAACAGAAGCCAACACAATTCACTATGAATGGGGTGGCGGGGGGGAGCACTGCACTACAAAAAATGTTAAAGGAAGTCCTTCAGGCAGAAGAGAAATGATTCCTTATGGGAACTTGAATGTATACGAAGGAATGCGGAGTACCAGAAATGATAATATGTGGGTAATTGTAAAGTTAATATTTCTCATTTTTAACTCCTTTGAAAGATAATCTCTTTTTCTTTTGTTGTTTTTTTGGCAGCTGGCTGGTAAGGGGATCCAGATCGTTGACCTTGGTATTATAGCATCACTCTCTAACCAACAGAGCCAACCAGCCAGCCCTGAAAGACAACTGTTTCAATTGAAAATATTTCCAATGCATTGTAGAGTTTTCAAAGCATGCCAAATATAGAACAACAACAGCACAAAGGACAGGACAGCAGAAATATGCAGCTATAAGTTTTTTTACAATATATGTATATAAAGTGGCACATTATTATTTAAAAGTATGCTGTTGGGGCTGACCCCGTGGCGCACTCGGGAGAGTGCGGCGCTGGGAGCGCAGCAGCGCTCCCGCCGCAGGTTCGGATCCTATATAGGGATGGCCGGTACGCTCACTGGCTGAGCACGGTGCGGCCGGTCAAGAAAAAGACAAAAAAAAAAAATTTAAAAATAAAAGTATGCTGTTGGGGCTGACCCCGTGGCGCACTCGGGAGAGTGCGGCGCTGGGAGCGCAGCAGCGCTCCCGCCGCAGGTTCGGATCCTATATAGGGATGGCCGGTACGCTCACTGGCTGAGCACGGTGCGGCCGGTCAAGAAAAAGACAAAAAAATAAAATTTAAAAATAAAAGTATGCTGTTGTTATGGACTGCATTATGTCCCCCCCCCAATTCATATACTGAACCCCTAACACCCAATAGACTGACTGTATTTGGAGATAGGACCTATAATCAGGTAATTAGGGTTAAATGAGGTCTTAAGGGTGGGCCCTAATCCAACAGGATTGGTGTCCTTATAAGAAGAGAGAGAGATACCAGGAATGCACTTGCACAGAGAAAAGACCACATAAAGACACAGCAAGAAAGTAGCTATCTGTAAGTTAAGGAGAGAGGCCTCAGGAGAAACAAAACCTGCCAACACCTTGATTTTGGACTTCTAGCCTCCAGAACTATGATAAAATAAATGTCTGTTGTTTAACCCAGCCAGTTCGTGGTATTTTATTATGGCAACCCAAACAAACTAACACAACTATAATAGGTAAGGATATGCATATTATCAATGCCTACAGCAACCACTAAAAATTAACACAAAGAGGCTATTGCAGGTTGAGTTCCCATGAACAGAGATGGAGTTTGGTAGAGTACTTATTAAGGAGTGCTCTTGGGACAAATACCTGTGCAAGGAAAAGATCACAAGTAAGAGTGGGCAGGGTGAGAAGTCAGGTTATGCTAGCCCTACAATAGCCTTGGCCAAGCCCACGGGAAGCTATGGACCTAGAATGACTCTTCAGAATTGGACTGAGTTGGGCTGAAATGGTCCAGCCTTAATAGTCCCACATCTAGCACTGAATGGGGGCAACCTTGGGAAGGGGAGTAAACTTGGGCGAGGTGGTTCTCTGCATCCAAAGCAATCCCTGAAGGGTCTGGCAGCAGAAAGCTATCTGCCAGCATGTCTCCCAGAAGCGGAAACAACAATTACTTCTTGAAGTACTTCTTATTAAAAGAGATCTAAGCAGCATTTAACAATATTCACCACATAGATAAAACAAAAGTCATAGTGGAGATCAAATGGGATAATAAAAGATACTCAAATAACTCAAAAGAAGGCAGTAACAGAGGAAAAAATAACAACAAACAAATGGAACAAACAGAAAACAAATAGCAAGATGTTAGATTTAGACAAACCATATCAATAATTACATTATGTAAATGTAAATGTAATACATAAATTCACTAGTGAATTCAATCAAACATTTAAGAAACAAATAACATCCAAACCATAACAGATGTATGTAAAACATTTGCCAAAATTCAAGACAAACCCATATATTCTCTTTCAATGTGCCCCTCCCCACTTTCTCTCTGCAAACTAAAAATAGAAGGAAAATTTCTTAAACTGATGAAGAGTATACACACTCACACACACACACACACACACACACCCTACCTCTAACATGATACTTAATGGTAAAAAACTGTCCCCTAAGATCAGGAACAAGGCAAGATTATTGCTCTCCCCACTTCTATTCAACATTGACTGGACATTCTAGCCATTGCAGTAAGGCAAAAAAAAGAGAAAAAAAAGAAATAAAATGCTTACAGATTGAAAAGGAAGAGAGGAATATTGTCTTTTTTTTCACAGATGATATAACATGACATGTAGAAATCCTACATATCCTACAAATACAAAATACTACCAGAACTAATAAGTGAATTTAATAAGGTTGCAAGATACAAGTCAAACAAAATGAATTTCTATATTCTAGCAATGAATAAGTTTTTATATACCATAGAACATTTCTAATTGCTAGCAAAAACAATTAAAAAATGAAAAATGAAATACATTTACAACAGCACCAAGACAATAAAATATATCCACGTGGCCAGTAAGTACATGAAACGGTGCTCAACATCACTAGTCATTAGGAAAACACAAATCAAAACTACAGTGAGATTCCACTTCACATCCATTAGGATGGCTATTATCAAAAGAAAAAAGGAAAATAACAAATGTTGACAAGTATGTGGACAAACCAGATCCCTCATGCATTACTGCTGGGAATAAAAAATGGTGCAGCCACTGTGAAGAACAGTATGGTGGTTCCGCAAAAAGTTAAACATAGAATTACCATATGATCCAGCAATTCCACGTCTAGGCATATACCCAAAAGAATTGAAAGCAGGGAATCGAACAGATTTTTGTACATCAATGATCATAGCAGCATTATTCACAATAGCCAAAAGGTGGAAACAGCTCAAATGTCCATTGATGAATAAATGGATAAAAAGAATGTGGTATATAAATACAACGGAATATTATTCAGCTTTGCTACAACAAGAACAAACCTTTAAAACATTAAACTATTAACTATTAAAACATTATGCTAAGTGAAATAAACCAGATACAAAAAAACACATGTATGATTCTACTTATATGAGATACCTAGAATAGGCAAATTCATAGGGACAGAAAGAACAGTGGTTATCAGGGGCTGCATAGAGAAAGAATAGGAGTTACTGTTTAATGGGTAAGAAGTTTCAGTTTGGGATGATAAAGTTCTGGAAAGGTATAGTGGTAATGGTGGCACAACACTGTGAATGGACTTAATGCTACCAAATTGAACACTTAAAAATGGTTAAAATGATAAATTTTACATCATATATATTTTATCACAATAATTTACTAATTAAATAATTAAGAATGAATTTAACAAAATATGTGTAAGACATGTACACTAAAAACTATAAAACTTTGGGCCGGCCCGGTGGCGCACTGGATAAGCGCGCCGCTTGGGAAGTGCGGCGGCGCTCCCGCCCGAGGGTTCGGATCCCACATACAGACCGGTTACCGCTCACTGGCTGAGCGAGGCACGGGAGCAACGCCGAGGGTTGCAATCCCGTTGCCGGTCCCCGGTCCGGTACGGGGGCAAC